>NC_079214.1:22016949-22031949 GCF_029633865.1 Lampris incognitus | reverse complement strand
ATCAACAGTCAGAGATATACTATAGCACAATTTTTTTTCAAATACCCCATGTAGCAGTTCAAAGACCACAATGTGCCAACCACCATACACCAAAAGGCTGGCCACATTGGGTTGAAATGGTTCTGTTTCTTCACTAAGTAGTTAAGAAACCACATTATATTACAGGCAAACAATATACTTAATTGTTTGACTGCTTCCACTGTATAGCTGCTTTGATGGCCTGACCTGATGTGTGCCATGACCACAAATTGACGAGCTCTCTGAGTAAACTAGTTGTAGATGTGGCAACAAAGTTTCCAGTCTGACTTTCCCCCTTCAGTGCATATACAGTGCACCCGGAAAGTATACACACCCTTTCACTTTCCCCACATTTTGTTATGTTACAGCCTTATTCCAAAATGGATTAAATTCCTTTTTTTCTCATCAGTCTACATACAATACCCCATAATGACAAAGCGAAAAAGGTTTTGTAGAAATTTTTGCAAATTTATTAAAAATAACAAAATGAAATATTGCATGTACATAAGTATTCACACCCTTTACTCAGTACTTGGTTGAGGCACCCTTGGCAGCGATTACAGCCTCAAGTCTTCTTGGGTATGAAGCTACAAGCTTGGCACACCTATATTTGGGGTATTTCTCCCATTCTTCTCTGCAGATCCTCTCGAGCTCTGTAAGATTAGATGGGGAGCGTTGCTGCACAGCTATTTTCAGGTCTTTCCAGAGATGTTCAATGGGGTTCAAGTCTGGGCTCTGGCTGGGCCACTCAAGGACATTCACAGACTTGTCCCGAAGCCACTCCTTCGTTGTCTTGGCTGTGTGCTTAGGGTCGTTGTCGTGTTGAAAGGTAAACCTTCGCCCCAGTCTGAGGTCCTGAGCGCTCTGGAGCAGGTTTTCATCCAGGATCTCTCTGAACTTTGCTCCATTCATCTTTCCCTCGATCCTGACTAGTCTCCCAGTTCCTGCCACTGAAGAACATCCCCACAGCATGATGCTGCCACCACCATGCTTCACTGTAGGGATGGTATTAGCAAGGTGATGAGAGGTGCGTGGTTTCCTCCAGACGTGACGTTTGGCATTCAGGCCAAAGAGTTCAATCTTGGTTTCATCAGACCAGAGAATCTTGTTTCTCATGGTCTGAGAGTCCTTTAGGTACTTTCTGGCAAACTCCAAGTGGGCTGTCATGTGCCTTTCACTGAGCAAGGGCTTCCGTCTGGCCACTCTACCGTAAAGGCCTGATTGGTGGAGTGCTGCAGCGATGGTTGTCCTTCTGGAAGGTTCTCCCATCTCCACGGAGGAATGCTGGAGCACTGTAAGAGTGACCATCAGGTTCTTGGTCACCTCCCTGACCAAGGCCCTTCTCCCCCGATTGCTCAGTTTGGCTGGGCGGCCAGCTCTAGGAAGAGTCCTGGTGGATCCAAACTTCTTCCATGTATGAATGATGGAGATCACTGTGCTCTTCGGGACCTTCAAAGCTGTAGAAAATTTTTTCTACCCTTCCCCAGATCTGTGCCTCGATACAATCCTGTCTCGGAGGTCCACAGACAATTCCTTTGACTTCATGGCTTGGACAGGTGGACTCCAGTCAAGATGTAGAAACATCTCAAGGATGATCAATGGAAACAGGATGAACCTGAGCTCAATTTTGAGTGTCATAGCAAAGAGTGTGAATACTTATGTACATGCAATATTTCAGTTTTTTATTTTTAATAAATTTGCAAAAAATTCTACAAAACCTTTTTCACTTTGTCATTATGGGGTATTGTGTGTAGATTGATGAAACAAAAAAGGAATTTAATCCATTTTGGAATAAGGCTGTAACATGACAAAATGTGGGGAAAGTGAAAGGGTGTGAATACTTTCCGGATGCACTGTAAGCATCTTCCTTTCAAATTCCCACCTACTGTCCAAAGGAGTTGAATCAAGTGCATATATACCAGTCCAGTTGCACTTGATTCAACTCCTTTGGATAACCATGACCTGGATGAATGAGAACATTCACAGACATCTTCCCACCTACTGGGTTCCTACTGCCCTAACTTGAGCCTACTAAGAAACGAGTCTAACTCTAATTATCTCAGTGTTCTCTACCAGATGTGGGGAGCAACACCGTATGCTTACAATCTATGGAATTGAATATGTATGCTGAAGAAGTGTTACTGCGTTTGAACAAAGAACGCGTGAGGGGCCCACAGCACCGCTGGCTGAGGTTTAAGGATGATGTAAAAACACCACAGCTTTCTCTGGTAATGAATGAACCTAATCTGAGATGTCCTCATACACCACTGTTCTCTCTAGCCAAGTTTATTCTTTTCTACACAATTCTCCCGTCTTATCTATCGATCGATCGATCGATCTATCTATCTATCTATCTATCTATCTATCTATCTATCTATCTATCTATCTATCTATCTATCTATCTATCTATCTATCTATCTATCTATCTATCTATCTATCTATCTATCTATCTATCTATCTATCTATCTATCTATCTATCTATCTATCTATCTATCTATCTATCTATCTATCTATCTATCTATCTATCTATCTATCTATCTATCTATTTATTATTTATTTATTCATTTGCTAGGCTGAGAAACTCTTTTGACAAGTCTTTCCTCTGCTGATATATTTGTGTGATGACCACTTTTGGGTCTGTTGTTTTGTTCTGTAGTTTATCTTGTAAACTTATGCTTTCACTTTCTCCTTGACATTTATTACAGATCGTGCCTGCTGGCCTGCTTCTTTATGGGAGAGTAGTTTAAAGACAAGGTGATCTCCAGTATTTGTACTTATGGGTCTCATGACTTGATCTTCGTCAACAGTGATAGCATCAGCTGCTGTCTCGTATGTTATTGTCAAGTGATAATACAAGTTTTGAACAGAACAATTGAACTTTTATTCACCAAGTTATGAATAAAACTATACAAGATGGTCACATGTCTTCTCTTTCTGCATGAATGTAGTCAATGCCAGGATTAATGCAGGTATCAAAAGCCAAACACTTGCTTTTAAGGAAGTGTGCCAGGGTTAGAAAGTTCAAATCCATTAACATTTCGGGCTTTTGTGGTGATTAAGATATCCTTCATAAATTAGCAAGCTAGAACAGAAGGCTGCCAAGATAACTACATCAATTTAGCTAGTTCCTGGTTGTCAAGTAGCTCACAGCTATTTTTGATGTATGTACTTTTTAGTGAATTATGACAGTAAATTCAGTAAGAAAAATATGATGTTATGTGACAAAACTGTCGTTTTTTCCTTTTTTTTGTATCTAGGCATAATTAAACCAGAGGTCTTTACATTCAAACATGCCTTCTAAATCAAAGGTAAATGAAAAGGAATTTTTTTCCAAAATATATTATCCAATATAAAAGTTATTAATGTTGTATAATTGGCAGTGCACACTCACGTTTGCAGCAGCCTCACCCAGTACAGGTGTGGGCGGCCTCACCCAGTACTGTCCATGCAGTGTCTTTGTCCACATCTGCATCTAAGTTTGTGTCTTTGTTTGACGGCTGGTAGAGCTGGTGCTAGGAGAGCTCGGTCTGCTGCGTCCTGTAGGTGCTGGGACCATGGCCCTGCCTGGAGCTGCACCCGAAGAGGAAACACCGAGGGTGGTCTGACAGGACGCGGAAGCAGGCCAGGCTAAGCTAACTGCTAGCCCATGCAGACTGGCAGTTTGGATAAAAAATGAGGGTGGTCTGGCGGCAGCCTCACCTAGCATTAACTGTGTTTTTGGTGTTGTCGTGGGGACTGCGGGGAGGTGTGTCGAAGGTGTCTGGCTGTGAGAGCTGGCATTGGATCGGGTGGGGGAGCCTGGTTTGCTGCGTCCGGTGGGCCCAAGGACCACGGCCCTGCCTAGAGCTGTGCCCGAAGAGGAAAGCGGGGCAGGCTAAGCTAACGGCTAGCCCACGCAGTCCGGCAGTTCCAACAGTCATCCTGGCTGGCGTTCGTTCTCTTGGACAGTGATTTTTTTCTTTCTTTTTTTGTGCTTAGTTTGGATATATTTGTTTAGTTTGGATATGTGTTCTTAGTTTCAATATATGTCTAGATATATGTGTTCTTGTACTTTTTGGATAAGTGTTTTTGTCTTTGTGTTGCACTGCTCTGGGCTGGGGGAAACAATATTTTGTTTCATTTCATGTACTGTGCAAGTACATGAAGTGAAATGACAAATAAAGTGTTCCTGATTCTTGATAATCTGTATAGCCACCCATCAGTTTCAGTAATGGCTTAGCCCATGCAATGAATTCTGGGGTGAGCTTGAGCCTCGCTCTCTTTAATTACTTACCTCCATGTAGTGAGTAACAGTAACATGCAATCATTAATAAAGAATACTTACCTGTTGGAAATATAAAGTTGTCTAATGGTTACATTAAACAGATAACACGACATGGTGTCGGAAGTGGGATCGTGAGAAGTTTTTTCGGTTTAGCACAAGTTATCCCCCCCACATCGTTTGCGTGGTTGGCGCCAATATTAGCTTGCTAACAAGGCACGAGCAACTCAGAGACAGAACGAGCTTCAGGCGATGAAGCCGCCCACGCCAGGCCCGTATGCTACATTCAACATCCAGACGGTTCGAGCGTTTCTAACAGGCCAGTAATCTCTACGCTTCTTCTGAAGACAACCAGGTAAATACACTGATGTATTATTCCATGGGCGATGAGTTGGACGACATTCTAAAAGGACAAAACTTAACTCTGGAGCAGCAAAGGCAGTACGACGCTGCAAAAGAGGGATTCCAAACATTCTTTGCTGTAAAGAAAAACGTAATTTACGAAACAGCACGTTTTAATATGAGAAGGCAAGGGGAAAGCCAGTCAGTGGACTCTTGTAACAGCGCTATAGTCACTGACAGAACATTGCAAATATGGTTGCACGAGGAACTGGTAGGCCTTTCCAATATGCGTTTGTCCGAGCGCATGCAGCCAGACAAAGATCTCACGCTAGAGAAAGCGATCGAAATGGCGAGACAGTCTGAAGCAGTGAAACAGCAGCAGAGCAGCTTGGGTGGTGACTGTTTATAATAAAGGGACAAACTCAGTGGACCGTGTTACAAGCAAAAACAGGCCACATCAGAATAAGCAGAGACCAAAGAGCAGCCACGTGCTTAAAGAGAAACAGTCAAAATGCCGCAAATGTGGTAAAAGCCTTCTCCATCCAAAATTCAATTCAATTTTATTGTCATTAAAAACAATGTGCAGGCACATGTTAAAAAGCTCACTGCCTAGCATATGTAGTAACATGCCATGCCTATGGAAAGAAAAGACGTTATCAAAAAGTGTGTTTATCATAAAAATAAAAAAGTGAATGAGGTTCAAGAGCATGATGATAGCATATAGTATTCAAAGACTGCAAAAAGCCAGTACTCAAACCAGTGTCCAAACCCTTACTGGGACCAGGTTATGCCCCACTAGATGTGTTTGGGGTCACAGAAAGGGAAAAAGCAGTCACTGGAGGAAATATATGCAATTAGGAGTTAACACAGCCAGTGATGGCTGGCCTGCCGTATTGGACAGGCCAGCCATCACTAGCCTAGGACTAGCCACACACATGTTGATAGCTTAAACACTCAGTCACTAAAGGAATGCTATCCAAAGCTGTGCAGAGGGCTTGGCCTAATACAGCAGTCATACACCATTAGACCAGTGGTAGAGTCGTTCTCTTTAAAGACTCCACATGTATCCCTTTCCTGCTCATGCCTGAAGTCAAGAACGAATTGCAACGCATGGAGCAGATTGGAGTGATCAGCAAGGTGGAGGAACCCACAGAATGGTGCTCAGGAATTGTAGTGGTACCAAAAAGATCAGAGGACAATACTTGCATATGTGTAGACCTTACAAAGCTTAATGAGTCCGTGCAAAGAGAAAAATACATAATCCCGTCAGATGAGCAGATGCTTGGTTCACTAGCTGGTGCTAAACATTTTTTCTTTAGCAAATTAGGCACAAATATGGGTTTTGGCAAATCCCTTTGGCTGAGGAGTCAGCTAAACACAAAACTTTCATTACGCTATTTGGCTGCTATTTTTTCAAACACTTATAGCATTTGGAATAACGTTGGCTCCTGAACATTTTCAAAACCAGATGGTCACCACAGTCGCTGAGGGCCTAGATGGTGTGGTTTGCCATATGGATGACGTGCTGGTGTAGGACTGCTCACAAGAAGAGTATCATGTGTGCCTTCGTGCTGTGCTGGGGAAAGATGGAAAATGCTGGTATCATGCGGAACATTGAGAAGTGCATCCTTTCACAGCATGAAATGAAATTCTTGAGTCACGTCCTCTCTGATGCAGGGGTGCAGCCAGACCCAGCGAAAACAGCAGCAGTCAAAGACATGCCTGAGCCAGCCAATGTCAGTAAGCTAAGGAGATTTTTGGGGTTGGTTAACCAGCTGGGTAAATTCATACTGCAGCTGGCAGAAAAGACAAAATGCCTCAGGGACCTTTTGTCCAAGAAAAACTGCTGGTTCTGACGGTCTTGTCATCCGCACCCGTACTTGCCTTGTATGACCTAAATAAGCAGACAAAACTGTCTGCAGACGCATCATCCTTCGGGTTGGGAGCAGTGCTGCTGCAGAAATGGGGTGAGGCATGGAGGCCTGTTGCCTATGCGTCACAGTCTTACACCAGTCAAACAGAGATATGCACAGGTAGAAAAAGAAGCCCTTGGGCTCACTTGGGCATGCGAGAGATTTCACGACTTCCTAATAGGCCGGTACTTTTAAATTGAGACAGACCACAAGCCGCTCCTGAGTCTCGTGGGGGCCCAAGCGCTGGACGACTTACCTCCATGCATTCAGTGCTTCAGAAGGAGACTCATGCATTACTCCTACAAAATTTCTCATGTTCCTGGGAAAAGCCTCTGGACAACGGACACAATGTCACGTGCACCACTGCAGAAAGAAGCAGCAAACACAGATGATGAGCTGATGGAGCATAAAAACATTGATGTGGACAGCATCATAGAGCATCTCCCAGCGAGCACAGATGGTCTGAGAGAACATCGCAAAGTGGACAGTGTGTGCTCTAGCATCATGAGGATGAGTCAGGATGGATGGTCAGAGTTTAATCACTGCAGCAGCCCTGAAAAGCTCTATTGTTAAGAACATGTTTTCCTCACAGTTCACAATGGTCTCCTGCTGAAAGGAACCAGACTGTTCATTCCCTCTACTTTAAGAAATTATGTTCTCACAAGCTGCATGAGGGTCACCAAGGTGTGACGAAATGCCAGGAGCGTGCACGGCAAAATGTGTGTTGGCCTGAATTGAGCCAACAGCTTAATGAACTTGTACTGAACTGCAGAACATGCATCAAAGAGCGTACAAACCACACAGAGCCACTGATCCCAACAGATCTCCCAGAGAGACCCTGGCAAAAGCTGGGGACAGCTCTGTTAACCCTGAAAGGCAAAATATACCTGCTGGTAGTGGTCTACTACTAACATCATGTCGAAGTGGTAAACCTTTCACACACAAAGTCCACTGACATCACTGTCCACCTTAAATCCATTTTTGCTCGCCATGGCATCCTGGAGACTGTTGTCAGTGACATCGGTTCCCAGCACTCATCAAGCTCTTTTTCTGACTTCACAGCGAACTATGGATTCAAACACGTAACCAGCAGCCTGAGGTACTGGCACAGCAATGGGGAGGCAGAACGCACAGTACAAACTGTTAAGAATCTCCTCAAGAAAGCATCACACCCATATCTTGCAGTACTGGTGTATAGGTCAACTCCGCTCCAAAATGGCTACAATCAAAATTGCTGATGGAATGTCAGCTTCGCACCACTCTGCCAACCCTCCCATCTGTGCTGAACGCACCACTCCACAACAGTACTACTGTGAGCTCTAGGGAGAGAGAGAAAAGGGGCGCAGACCAAATACTTTTCAATAAATGTCACTGGGTATACAACCTGAGCAAGCTCTCTCCCAGGAAACAGGTGTGGGTTGCAGACCAAAAGGTCACAGGGACTGTGATAAGAGAACACTCAACACCACGTTCCTACATGGTTGATGTGACTCATGGGACAGTTCGTAGGAACCGGCACCACCTTATTCCTATGGATGGGGCTGAGAGCAGCAGCACCACACAGGGTAGCCCCCAGGTGTCTCCAGACTCTGCACCCATACACACGCCAAAGACGCAAACACCCTGTGCCAGACCAGAACACTATACCCAGAAGCAGGTCTGGGAGGCCAATAGTGAAGCCACAAAGACTGGACTTGTAATGGATAATTAATAGGAGTCTAGGCTGAGCAGCTGTCAAGACGGGCCAGAATAATCCCCTCAGCTGACTCAGAAGGTTCAGGTAGTCTAACCTGGCCTTCAATTTTAGAGAGAAAAAAAAACAATTCTGTGATGTGTTCTACTTTAAAGGGGAGATGTGGTATAATCTGTAAAGCCCCCCCCCCCATCAGATTCAGTCATGTTTTAGCCCATGCAGTGAATTCTGGGGCAAGCTTGAGCATCGCTTTCTTTGATTACTTACCTCCGTGGAGTGAGTTACGTTCATATGCAATCATCAATAAAGAATACTAATCTGTTGAAAATATAAAGTTGTCTAGCAGTTACATTACCCACGCACAGGTAATTAAACAGATAACTCGATAGTTAATATGCAGCACTCAAGCTAAAAAATCTACCTAATAAAAATGTTTTGCCTGTCAGTCTGTGGATGTGCAGCCTCCTAGGCGGACCGAAACTACCAAGTCTGACATGAAATGACAGAGATCAGACTATCATAATTTCAAACCCCTTATTAAAAGACACCAACCGTCACAGTTTTCATGATATAAAATGAATCAAGGCGAATGGCTGCTCTGCTGATTGACATTCATTCATGAAACAACGGTAAGAAAACAGTTCAGCCATGGGAAATGTTTTATTGTAGCTACTGAGGCGATTCCCAGCTGTTACTGTGATTAATCCTGCTGAACATGAAGCTGCCAGGGAAGAGGAAAAGAGGAAGGCCAAAGAGGAGGTTTATGGATGTGGTGAGGGAAGACATGCAGGTGGCAGGTGTGACACAGGAAGATGCAGAGGACACGAAGAAATGGAAACGGAGGATCCGCTGTGGCGACCCCTAACGGGAGCAGCCGAAAGTAGTACCAGCAGTACTGTGATTAATTCTACTCTTGAAATTGTATTTTTAGAGTGGAGTTTTAACATTGGAGACTATGTCACCTCCACGTGGCGGCAAGGTGAATAAGACGAATTATTTTTAGCTCATCCAGTGTTCCTCCATTCCTGCTGTGCTGAGAACAGCGGTGAATGATTTGCTGGCTTGCAAAATATGATCAATTCCTCGTTTACTTTTAACATAATGAATACATAATGTTTTGCTTTGGACACTATTGCTTCCCGATCTGAGTCAGCCATAGATGTGAGTCGCGCATGCGCACGTTTGACTCAGAACAGGCAGCAACAGGAAGCAGCGTTGGTCAAGCGAGTTGGAGAGTGAATGAGGAGAGGGAGCAGCGATAGCGAGGACAAGCTTTTTCGGAGGTTTTTAATCACCACAACCACGAGAGGTTCTTCATCATACAGTCACAACTGTGCACAAAAAAATAAAAAATAAAAAATAGGCTGGTAGGCGCAGTAGTTTGCGAGATTAGCCGTGGACAGACAGACAGACACACACACGCACACATGCACACATACACACACACACACACACACACACACACACACAACCAAACCCATAATCTCCTCCAGGCTACCTACCGCCTGGCAGAGATAATGAATGCTTAGCTGTTGCTTTATCTCGTTGTACCAACCAACAGTTATTGAATAATGATTTAAAGATAAAGAGCGCCTAAACATTTACATGTGGTTATGGGTGGTGTATATTTGGGAGATGTCTGCTCTATATGCAGAAGTTAGTAGCTACTTTACTACAGAGCCTTTGAAGAAGTTGTACATTGTGAATGCTGAGCAAGGCAAACCTTTATTTATTTATTTATTTGTAGATATTTAAAGCGCTAAGGTCCATTAACAACGCATGAGGGAGATATGTTATGTCTACTTTAAATAGCCAAAAGCAAAATGCTAATATACATTGGAATGAGAAGAGAGGTGCTTCTGTTTTGACATTTGCTGGCCACACTCTGGCTAATAAATCACCAAGCTATAGCTGAAACAAAAATATATTTGCTGTCATCAGTCACCTCCTGCCAAACTTAAATCCATCATCTGTAGCAGAGTTTATGGTGCCAATGACCTTCCTCTGCATAAGAGTGTTGGTAACAATGCTACAGATGGGCTGAAGACCCGGTGAAAGTCATGCAGCGTGTGCTTGGCATAAGTATGTACATTACCCTTCTGTGACTCTCATCATGACACGTCTGGGAAGGAGAGCCAACATTTTGTTTTGTTGGCTGGATACGCTCATGCTTCAGGTATGTACTATGCAGTACTACGTGTTCTTACTCAGAGCTGTACTTTTAACATTCACATGCAACACATGACACACAAAGGCAAAATCAATATTGCTCTTTTATTGTTCAATATTCTCCTTTTATGGGTATAGTGGTCAGGAGGGTTAAGCAAATCAAGTGACCCATGACTTACTGAAACGTTACACTGGTAATGTTAATTATAAACGGTTTTATTGTATATTTCCAGGTGCTACCATTCTAATTTTGTTATTTGATTTGCAACTAGTTTAATATTCCCTCGTTTTTTCCCCCATGACAGCGCTCTTCTATTATTAAAACAGAGCTTTCCTGACGACGTGATACTGTCCTAACCCTCAACCTCACACCAGCTTATAATAATGCCGATCAGGGCCGTCGCAGAGCGGGTGTAAGGCCCTGTGCGAACTTGACGTGCGAGGCCCTGCTTGTTAACGTGCATGCACGTGAATAACGGTCACACGTACATACTACTGCACGCATAATGTCGGTGCAATACATTTTTAAAACGTAGAATAATACAGCATCATCATGCACATAGTCTCAGCTATGACTTGCTGCTATTGTAGCGTTTCGAAGGGAAACAAATCAGCTGTAAAACTATTGGCTTTACATCATCAAGTCAGCTCAGCTGTCACTTTATTTTGGCGTGTTGAAGTATGACAGTATGTTACAGTTCGACATTTCAGGTCTATAGTCTACATTTCATTCAGATTTTAGATCATTTTTCAGACCGGTCATTACACGTTGCCTAGGGTCATGGTCACATACACCCGCTAGCTTTGGACACCTGCTCAGCCGCCACATCTTTGGAAGTGTTGACAAATTTACCCAGCGATCCTTGCAGTGACTTATGAAATTCTTCCTTCTTTTTAATTTTTTTCTTCCTTTTCTCAGCACCCGACTTGTGTTTACGAAATCGGTCGCGTTCCTGTGCAGCTGACCATGTTCCCCTCCTCCTTCTTCCTCGCAGTGAGCAGCGAGATGGAGCACCTATTATGTAACGACACAATATTGAAAATCAAAAAACCTGAGTAATTTGTAAGATTTTTTTTCACGTGACCTTGACTATGAATAATAGAACTGACACACAGGAATCTCATTTAGAAGCATGTCGGGTCAAGAACAGTCATAAAACAATTATATATTATTTTTAAAAAATGCAGAAATGCAGGCCAGGCACGAGACCCAGTATGGTCACACACTTCGCACAGCCCCTGAGATGGTTCTCATGCCAATGGCTCGAGTAGTTCGAATATTGAATAAATTACACAAAAGTAATTGACCGACTCCAAGCTCAACCCTTTTTCCCGATGCTCCAATTAACACTGAGCAATGGCTGCTGGTATGACAGGATGGGTAATTACTATCAGCCATAGGGCTTGTTAGCCCTTGGAAGTGGAGATAGATTGGAGAAATGTAAAGAGTGTCACTAATTTTGGCATGAATTAGCCAACTTAAGTACATTCTACTCGGTGTGCTGCTGGGACTAATGTAGCCTTATTGCAATACTGTGCTAGGTTTTGTACCAGTGCAGTTTTGCAATGGGGCTTGCAACTCTGGAAAAAAAACAACTTTTTAATACCAAATTAGCAATATGCAATTAATAAACTTTGTACCAAAACAAGATTGACTGGTGATATTGTCATCTTCAGCCTCAACTGATAAATGATTGGGCATTTTCCCTTTTTTTGATGCAAGTGGAATCACTTAGCCTCAATTTTTCTCTTAGTTTGCCTTCATTTGTGAGCCATTTATATATTGTTATATCTTGTAAGTATGATTCAATGGTATACTGGAAGCTTTGGGGTTGGCTTCTTGAAGAAAAAGTTGCCTGATAATCAGAAACTATCAATTATAACTTGCGGTGGCTGGCTAAATAGTATGGACATTGTAATAGTGGAGAAAGGTAAAAAATAATGATAAACTTTATTCATATCGCACCTTTCTAAACAACGTTACAAGGTGCTTTACACAACAGGATAAAATAATGCACACAGTCAAGATAAAACAACAAACTACAATAAAAATATAGGACATAATGCCAGATCCGCTCCACAGAACAAGGTAAAACACGGTCAGGATAAAAATGACCTGGACAGCAACAGCAGCTAAAGGGTGAGCAGAGTTTAGGATCAACCAGTTGATTAAGAAAAATCGTAATCTTATCATCCCAATTTTAATCGTTTCTGAAAGAAATGTAGATACGGTCTTCTGTAAAACAGCAAACTGGGTCAAAGAGCAAGGACTCCACTTTTACATGATGGCTGCATGGCTGCACTTCTCCCAAGTTATGATTAAATTGGTCTTTATGAAACTAGACACAACCTGCTCTGTCCTTGATGGTTAGTGAAGCCATTGATCTCAGGTTAAAAATAATTCAATCTCCTGAAAATGCAATTTCAAATGTCACCCCTTAATGTCGCTCATAAGCTCTTTGATTTGGAGCTCTTTAAACATATTGTCATCCTCTAGGTCATCTAACAAGATGACCTTTACCTTTGTCTACCTGACTGTAGTAGAACACAGTGTTGGATATTAATATTGGAAAAAGTGGGATTTCACATTTTCCATGTAGAGAACCAACTGCATGGCCCAGTGGTTAGCACCGTTGCCTCACAGCAAGAGGGTCCTGGGTTCGAACCCCAGGCTGTCCCAGGTTCTTTCTGTGTGGAGTTTGCATGTTCTCCCCATGTCTATGTGGGTTTCCTCCAGGCGCTTCGGTTTCCTCCCACCATCAAAAAGACATGCACGTTAGGGTGAATACTCCTGTCTGTGCCCCTGAGCAAGGTAATGGAAAGAAGAACTGGAGTTGGTCCCTGGGCGCTACAGCTGCCCGCTGCTCCTAGCTACAGTATGTGTTGGGATGGGTTAAATGCAGAGGATGAATTTCCCCATGGGGATTAATAAAGTGCATCTTATCTCTTATCTTACTGTACATCATTAAATTAATAAACAACATGCAAAATGTTGCATTTGCTGGGTTTATAAGGAAAAAAATACTGCATTTCATACTTATCTTTAGCCTTTAGAACAGAAAGGGAATAGCTCCTTGGCATCTGGTCAGAGCAGCTGATTCAAACATTTGGACTTGATTTACTAGAGGGAAAAGGTGAAAGAGCTGGGGGGACAAAGAGACTTTCTGCAGACAGCTGATGAGAAAGACTGAAAAGGAATATTTTGCTGTGAGCTGGAACATTGCTTTGATTAGGCATTCAAGGTTAATTGCAGTGGGATAAAGGTAAGTACGATTATTGAATTGATTAGGGGGCCAGCTTCCCGGACAGAGATTTGACCTCATCCTGGTGTTTCAAGCAAATCAAATGTATTACAACACCCTAATGCTAAAGCTTGACATTGTGCTCAAGTCGTCGAGCAGTAGTTGTGCAAAATTACAAAGATTTGATCTTTCTTGATGTACTATCAAATATGAATATCATGGCTTTTTTTGGGGGGGGGGTTGAGGAAGTATGAAAACCTCTTTATTGGACCACAATGAGTATCGGGGAGTAATTCGTGAATGGCATTTGATAACTTGCTGTGGATTCGAAGAAAATTACATGTTTTAAGAAGCTTTTATCAATGTGTGAAAAACCATATTTCTCCATTGAATTTGAAATAAATAAAAACCTGCTTTTGCTGTTTCAACAGTCTTCAGTTGTCCAAGCAAATAGTGGGTAACCAGATGCAACCCAAGTGTTTTTATATTGGCATTATTATCATTCTGATGGACAGATTAAGTATGGATGAATCTAATTCAATCTCTGCCCAGTAAGGGTGAACCATGAACAGATAAGGTTTAGTATTAATTAGTAAAGTTTGTCCTTAACATCTTTCACCATCTACGCTGGACCACTGCAACTAGATGAATGATGTGCCAGTGTGCAAATCACAAGCATTAAACAGCAAATGTGTGTGTTTTCAGTTGTGTCTGTGTATGTATTTTCCTTGGTTCAGGAGCTGTTGGTTTTATCTCTTGAGAGTTTTGCTCATGTGTGTGTGTGTGTGTGCGTGCGCGCGCGCGCGCGTGCATGCATGTGTGAGTGGTAGGAGGTGGTGGTGTGTGTGTGTGTGTGTGTGTGTGTGTGTGTGTGTGTGTGTGTGTGTTTGTAATATGTATGTAGGCATGTGTATTATACATATGTATATATGTATATGTATATATATATATATGTGTGTGTGTGTGTGTGTGTGTTTGTAATATGTATGTAGGCATGTGTATTATACATATGTATATATGTATATGTATATATATATATATGTGTGTGTGTGTGTGTGTGTGTGTGTGTGTGTTTGTAATATGTATGTAGGCATGTGTATTATACATATGTATATATGTATATGTATATATATATATGTGTGTGTGTGTGTGTGTTTGTAATATGTATGTAGGCATGTGTATTATACATATGTATATATGTATATGTATATATATATATATGTGTGTGTGTGTGTGTGTATACTATATATATATAAATAATCCAAGTAAAGTCTTCATGAGACAGGACAAGCCTGTTTCATGGCATAAGCAATCATCAGCATATGTATATGCATGTTTCATTATTTCTCTCTTGCAATTGTC
>NC_079214.1:21811949-22011949 GCF_029633865.1 Lampris incognitus | reverse complement strand
CTCTGTTTACTATCCCATAATTCCCTGTGTCCTTAAAGGTGTATTCCCCTAATACTGAACATCACATCCCTCCAGCATTCCCAAGAAAGTAAACATTACATTCCTGCTATAGGATAGGGGTTGAAGTTTCTTTGTAACAAATCCCACTAGAGGTATCACAACATAAACATTTTTGTTTTTGTTTTTTTTGTTTTTTTAATTAACGGCATACAAAAACCAAACTAATGCTCCACTACAACACAGTCCAAGGTGTTATGTTATGGCACAAAATCATTAAGGTACTCTGGCCGCGTCACGGCAACCGTTCTTGGGTAGCGAGGGGCACCTGAGGTCACTGGGCCTGACGTTGGGTTGGGTTCATCATTGTAAACAAAGTCATTTGGGTCAGTCTCACTCCGCGTGCTGTTGTCCTCTCCCAGTGTACCAGTTGGACCAAGTGTGGGGGACACTCGCTTGAAGTGTGACGCATTTCTTGTCACCACCCGCTGCCCCCGTTGAGCAGTGATCATTGTTCCTTTTGCTGCAGTGACTTGAAATGGCTCCGGATGGAAAAAGGACTGGAATTTGTTCTCTAGTCGCAGTCTTTTCACCAGCACATGGTCACCCACTTTCAGAGCAGGGGATGGGCGACAGAAGTGTTTGTCGTGATGCCCTTTCATCTTCTCTTTTGCTTGTGTGTCTCTGGCTCTCATGAGCTTGTCTGGAACTGTGTTTTGGACATTGGGTAGTGTTGTGCGCACCTGCCTGCTAAAGATGGCTGTGGCAGGTGGTTTCCCAGTGGTGCTGTGTGGGGTTGTTCTGTATGCTCTCAGGAAGCGATTCAGTGCTTGTTGAGTGTTTTTGCATTCAAGTGTGGCAATCTGGATCGGTTTTTTTCAACTTTTTCATAAAGCGCTCAACCTCCCCATTTGCTTGGGGGCCAATAAGGGGTTATCTTTCTGTGGCAGAAGCCTAGGTATGAAGCAAACCTGGAGAAGTCCTCAGAACTGAAAGGAGGATCATTGTCACTCTTGACAACTTCTGGGATGCCAAATAAGGAGAACATGCTGTCTAGCTTTGGTATAACAGCTTTTGCAGATGTGGGGGACACCTTCTCCACCACCGGGAATCTTGAATAATCGTCCATCGCTTCAAGTAAGTACTCTCCATTTGGCAATGAGCAGAAATCCACACTCACCTCAGTCCAGGGTGCAGCTGGAAGGGGAGTCATCTGGAGTGGTGCGTGAGATTGTGTTGTGTTTGTCACTGCTTGGCAAGCAAGACAGGTTTTGACGCAGTCTTCTGTCTTTTGGTCTATACCAGGGAACCACACTTTTTCCCTCAAAAGTTTCTTTGTCTTTACCAACCCCTGGTGGCCTTCGTGAGCAATGTCAATCACTCGGTTATGCAGAGATGAGGGTATTACCAGCTTGTTACCTCTGAGAAGGAAATCAGATGTGGACACCATGAGCTCTGACCTCTGTGCATGAAAACATCGGAGGAGTGATTTTTGGGCTGGAGACATGTCTGCTGTCTGTTCCAGAAGAGTGTGCCACTGTCCTGTTCTGGCCGCAGCTATGACCCGCTGGAGGCATGGGTCAGACTGTGTGGCAGTGTGGATCTCCTGCAGTGTCATAGCGCGGGGAACATCATGGTCAATGATGAAACGCACGTGTGCTTCAGCCAGCTCGGTGGCATGTGTGCTATTCGACTCGTATGTGTGGACTGGGTGTCTGGAGAAGTAGTCTGCTGGGTTACCAACACCTGTCTTGTAGGTCACAGAGAAGTTGAAGTTCTGTAGCTTTAGTAGCCAGCGTTCAATTCTGGGAGGGGGAGAGAAAGATGGCTTGTTAAACATAGGCACCAGCGGCTTGTGGTCAGTAACCACTGTGAATGGGCATCCGAGTAGATATAACTGGATATGAAGGCAGCCCCAGATTATAGCTAAAGCCTCCCTCTCAGTCTGTGAGTATCGCTGTTCTACAGGTGACAGTGTTTTGCTGGCATAGGCAAGTGTGTGCAGTGTACCATCAGAGTCAGTTTGGGTAAGAACAGCCCCTAGGCCTACAGGGTTTGCGTCCACAACAACTTCTGTGTGTTTCGATTGGTCAAAATAGGCCATGACTGTGTCGCTGCTCAGTGCATTTTTGAGTTTGTCAAAAGCTGTCTGGTGGGTTGGGGACCAGTCCCACAGCTGGTCTTTCTTTGTGAGCTCTCTGAGAGGTTGTGTCAGGGTGGCAAGACCTGGAATGAAACGACCACAGTATGTGACAAGACCAAGGAAACTTCTGACCTCTGCTGGGTTCTGTGGGGCTGGGGTCTCCTTGACTGCAGCCACCTTCTTGGGGTCCACTGAGATGCCTTGATCTGAGAATACATATCCGAAAAACTCCACCTTGGTCTTGTTGAAGTCACATTTGTCAGCATTGAGTGTGAGTTTACATTCACTGAGACGCATAAGGACCGCCTCTAGGCTCTTGTCATGTTCTTCTTGGCTAGTGCCATACACCAGCATGTCATCACTGATGTTCAGAACACCCGGGATGTCAGACAGTGTCTCTCTAATGGTGTTTTGGAAAATCTCTGCCGCTGACGATATCCCAAAGTTGAGTCGTTTGTAGTGCCTCAGGCCCACATGTGTTGTGAAGGTTGTTATGTGGCGGGGGGCAGGATGGAGTTCAATCTGGTGGTAGCCAGCTGTCAGATCAAGTGTGGAAAACACTTTTGTCCCATTGAGGTCTGCTAGAATGTCGTCTACTGTGGGAGTGAGGTGCCTCTCACGCTTGATGGCTTCGTTTGGGTGTCTCATGTCAACACAGTCTGATTTTTCCTGGTTGTTTGGGCTTTGGAGCTACTACCATCGGAGAGACCCATGGCGTGGGGCCTTCAACACGTTCGATGATGTCTAGCGCCTCTAGTTTCTCCAGCTCCTGTTCCACTAGCTGTCTCATGTGGAAGGGGATGCGTCTGTGTTGTTGAGCCACTGGTTGCACTGTAGTGTCAATGTGGATTTTCACTTGGTGATCCTTGAGCTTTCCAATGCCTTGAAAAACGGTGGGGAATTTTTTTTGGAGCATGAGCGGCACACGTACATTGTTGACCAGGCGGACTAGGTCGAGGGCAACTGCTGTCTGGCAGCTTACTACAGGAATCGCTGGCTTGTCGACCACGAGGAATGTTTCTCTGACAATTCTGTCTCGGAAGCCGAGTTGTGAGCAGAATTGCCTGCGCATTGGCAGAGGCGTGCGGGGGCCCTAAGCAAAAATCTGGACTGATGTGTTCTGCAGTACTGGGCGGGCTGGGAGTGATTGAAATGTGCAATAGTCCATTACATTGACTGAGGCTCCTGTATCTACCAGCACTTCGAGAGGCGACCCATTTATCTGAATGGTCTGTTTTGGCGCTGTGATAGCTGGGTCTTTCAGTGTAAAAAGATATCTGGGGGAGTGGTCTGTGCTGTCTTCATTGGGACGTGGTGAGTGGGCATTTGATTTTGAGGTGTCATCTGACTGTTGACATTGTACATAGTTCATACTTTGTTTTGGGCGCGACCGGCACATTTTTGAGAAATGATTTTGTTTGCCAATTGCGACATGCAAGCCCACGTGCTGGGCAGTCACCTTGATGAGGGAATGAGCCACCGCAGTTGAAGTACTCACGTCCGTGCGCGCCTGGGGCCGTATGCGCAGGCTGCCGGGCAGAATGAGCAGGTTGCCTAGCCCGCTGATTCCTGCGCTCTCGGTGGCGCAGAGCCAAAATACCATCCGAAACGGTGTCTGATCGTTTCTCCATTTCACGCGCTTGCTGTTCAGACGCTTCTTCCAGCCTGGCTAGTTCCAGGAGTTTTGTCAGATTCACCGTGGGATCAGTGAGAGCTTTTCTCCTAAGCTTGTGCGATACGCAGGTTTGCACAATGTGGCGTCTTATTTCTGCGTCAACATCAGAGAACTCACAGGATACTGCAAGTGTGCATAAGCGGACATAGTATTCCCCAACGGTTTCATTTCCAGACTGTATAGATTGCCTAAACTTGTACACCTCAAAATCCACATTCCTCTTTGGTGAAAAATAAGTCTCAAGTACCTTAACGGCTTTATCAAAGTCTTTAGCGTCTCCCTTATCAGGCAGCGTCACAAAAATGTCATATACCTGTTCGCCCGCATAATGAAGTAGCATGGCACGTTTCCTAGTGTAAACTACTAATAACACACATTAGTCGCTAGCTAACGAGTCTGACCCTTTAGTCGAGCGGTTAGTGATGTCGCATTGTGGCGCAATACACCCCGTATCGAATCCCGCACCGGGCAAAAAAATAACCGGTTTCACCAGTGTTGTCTTTGATGTCCACGGCCAACAAGAAATTTTCGAATCGAGCCGTCCATTTCTCCCATTAGATCCCAACGTCCCTGGGGCACCTCCTTGGATATGAAACGCCGGGAACGCGTCGCTCGACGAGAAAAACTTTGCCATGATGAGATGGCGGATGACTTGGATGAACTTGTTGATTCGTGCTAGCTAGCTCAGCTAATGCAGTTAGCTGAACGTTACTACCCTTTTGTTACTGCTGATTAGAGTTCATAATTCAATTCCGCAGTGCAGGTTCCGTCAATCCACAAAGTCCTCTACGCCACTGTAATGACCTACTTTTCACTCTCACAGATGATAACACCGTTTCTGAATTAGCCGTGGAACTTCGGCATGTTTATTTCGCTCCATGCATAACGTGCACATAATCCGACTGACCCTCGTCTACCTTCCCGCTCCCGTAGCTGCTCTGTTTACTATCCCATAACTCCCTGTGTCCTTAAAGGTGTATTCCCCTAATACTGAACATCACAGTAAGATCCTCCAACCTCGACTAACTAACCAAATAATCAATCAAAAAGATGTGAAACTGGAGCTCGACATTAAACTGGGGAATATTGTTATCATGGAATTATGAAGTTGTCCAACTGAAGTACAACCTTTACAGACACGCTGAATGATAACAAATACATGTTGTGGAATCAGCATTTACAGAGTTTCTTCTCCTGTACAGTAAAACTACAACTCAGCAGGCTGTATTCAGCTGCTCCGGGTCTGCATTTTAAATTTGAGCCAAAGTTCAAAGTTTAAATTTGAGGCATTTCCTTTGTCTCTCAGCTATATACACTACAGCAGATTTATGGCATACTCAATGAAAGAAAAAAAACCCCAATAAGCCGCTGGTTAATTGTAAAAATGAAATGGAATTTTCCAGCCGGGTCAGGGCAGCAGTGTGTGTGTGTGTGTGTGTGTGTGTGTGTGTGTGTGTGTGTGTGTGTGTGTGCGTGCGTGCCTGTGTGTGTGTGTGCGTGCGTGCCTGTGTGTGTGTGTGTGTGTGTGTGTGTGTGTGTGTGTGTGTGTGTGTGTGTGTGTGTGTGTGTGTATGTGTGTGCCAGCAGCAAAGTCCCTCCAATGAAAAAGGAGAAAACCATGTCTGTATAAAACGAAAGACTTGGCTGGAAGGAGAAAGGACGTACTGTTAGCGGCCTGAAAAGTAAAGCAAAAATCCTGAAAGAGAACGTTGTGTTTTTTTTCTTCTTCTGTGTAATCCACCAAATGTATGTGAAGCCTTCTAAAAGCAGTTAGGTGGACCTGGCCCAAATAAAACGAGAAAAGCAAAGTCCTTTGAACACGGGGGCTGTGACTGAAAAAGAAGTAGCATGTTCTCCACCCGGGGCCTGAAGCCAGGCCATCTGGCACATGGGAGAAGGCCCTACTAGCAACATCCAGCCACTGGGAAATCTATTTACATGTGACATGTTTTCTAATATGTAATAATATCCATAACATCCACACCCCAACACTGATGAGTCCTGATGAGTTTAACATTTGGCTCCAAAACCTTTTTTTTTAGCATCAGGCTGCTGCTATCTCAATCAACTGATACCAGACTGATATCGGAGAGAATCAGCAAGTATATTAACAGTTTAATTACAATTATTTATCATTTAAGCAAATGAAAATGGATGATTTTACACCCTCGATCAGCAGAACTTTCTGCAGCTTCCTGCTTTCATGACCGCGCCATAATGTTTTACCGTGCTCATCGTGATCTGTAGTAGTCACATGAAAAGCAAACAGCTAACCTAGTATTTATCTGTTTGGGTGATATTTATCCACTTCAATGGGAGAGATACAATGAACTTGAAAGCCGTCAACAACCTCACGACAAGATCCTCAGTCAAAACTCATTCAGTTACAAACACTGGGAGTGTTATCAGCAGCCTGACTAACCCTAGCACCTATGAAACCGTGGCCACCAAATAATATGTTATAATTCATTTGCAAATATAAATGACATACACAAAACAAAGGGGAAAAATCGATGCGATGAAAGGCTCTTGTGAAAAAAATCCCATCTAAAAAGAAAAGTTAACAAAAAATGCAAAAAATACCACCGACTGTCAGAAAAACTTAACAAAGGGGAGGACGATACAATGACAATATTCATGCACAAAAAGTCGGTTTAATAAAAGGAATTTAACCTGTCGCAGGAAATGAAAACAAAGTAGGTGAAATTGTGGAAGCAAGGTGGAGATTGTGTTTGAGTGCATGCATGTGAAAGAGAGAGAGAGAGAGAGAGAGAGAGAGAGAGAGAGAGAGAGAGAGAGAGAGAGAGAGAGAGAGAGAGAGAGAGAGAGAGAGAGAGAGAGAGAGAGTAATTGAGTGAAGCTGTATGGTTGCACAATTATGAGGAGAAATTCAAACTAGCCTTGCAAGCCAGACTAATCTTGCAGGTCGATCCCATTGAACTTTGCGAGATTTGATCTTACCTCCCTCTGATTAAAAGCAATTGCAGAAGTCCAATCACAGCTTTGGAGGCTGAAGCAGGCTACGTGGTTGATGATGTGACACAGCAGAATTGTAAATAATGGCTAGCTGTGGTGAATGGTAGAGTTAGTTGTGTCAAGGAAGTGTTATCTTCCAGCAAGTCATATGCCATATTGTGCCAACAGTTCATACCATGCAAGTGTGCATCAGCTGCTGTCTTAGAAATCAAGCCACGTTGTAAAATCTAGGACTTTGCTTCTGCAGCCACGCCGTTCACCATTCTGCTGCATCACGTCTCAACTACATTGCCTCTCTTGGAACAGTCTGCAAAGTTTTGATTGCACCATCCACTTTCTGGACAGGCCCGTCTTCTCTCAATTGGCTTCAATGAAGAGGCCCAGTATAATAAAAGATTCATGTAATCAACTGGCGAGACTGGTCTGGCTCGTGAGGATACATGGGTCCCGAATCTACATTTGCAATTCATTAGAGATGTGAAGTCCTTTAGGATTGGGGATGTAACCATTTTAGTTAAGATCCTCTAACTCTAGTGAGGATTTGGCAGGGAACACCTGGGCCAAATATTTGCAGCTCAAGAGAAGGGATGCTAAGTGATGCCTACATTTCCAAATAATACATATTTGTTTACATATTATGTAGTGAATTCAGGGGCAGCCGGGAAGCGAACCCAATGTAGCGAATTCAGGGGCAGCCGGGAAGCGAACCTGGGTTTCCTGCACCACGGGTGACCCGGGTTCGCTTCCCAGCTGCCCCTGAATTTGCTACATATAGTTCTATGAATGGACAAAAAATTTAGAGGATGAAAGAATGGTGCTTAATGATCAGTCCTGTAATTACTCAATCGAACCCTTTTGTAAAAATATGGATCTTAAGGAGGTTTTAGGAACATGTTAGACATATATAAATAAAACTATAATACAGTCAGTGTGAACAGCATGTCAATAAACCACATTTCTGATACTGAATACAAGTAAAGAATGACAGGAGACCTCTTGCCATTGTTGGAAACTGCAAAGTTTCATCATTTACTACAGCAAAATCATTCTCATGTCATTCTCATTCTTCTCCTCTGGGGAATTTGGTTAGATGGCATCCTTTGGATTTTATTTTCTAAATCAGTGTTTGTTGCAACTGGGAATGAAGGAACTTTGCTATGAAACAACTCTGGTGTCCTAAAGCGGAAAGAGCAGGGAGTACTGATGATGGGCAGGCATACTGTCCCTTGAACCAGGAATAATAACGTCTAATGAGCAGATCCCCAAAGGACACTCCATGCTCGGCGATCATCCATTTACAACCATCCATTTGCTATTTTGGTGTCTCACAACTAGCAAAAAAGATGTCCCAAAAGATGTCATAGCCTCCACAGAACTGGTACTCAATCATGTACCTTTGAGTACATGATTGTATGCAGGCTTTCATGCCAACCTAACACCATCGGAGTTCACTATTTAGCTAAACTTCCTTCAGACAGGGGAGTACTCACCAGCTGGTGTAGGGTTGCGTTGGCTTGGGTTGAAAACCCACATACGCATGGCTGTCCATGGCACATGACTGAGCACCGCTGCACTGTAGTACGGTTCAATATGAAATAGTGAAACAATAGATATTGAATGCTCCCAAAAGCAGCTCAGAATATTGCAACAGCAGAGGCTATAACAGCTCCTTAAAGCTTTTCTACTTCACGCCATCAGTCTCATCTCCAACCTAAAACAACGCCATAGCACACCCCAGAACCAATGATGCTCAAGATTGTGCAGAGCCATTGACCTGAAAATACATTTTATCACATGAACAAATCAGAACAGCGAGAATATCCTTACATGTCCAATAAATAACACCATTACATTGCTGGATGCTGCTACTCTATGCACAATTACGAATCAAGCCGTTTCTATGGAGCTGGATGAAGTGTGCGGGGGATCTCGGTCTTTGTATTTCATGAGTTTGACTCATCGTCATGCCAGCGAGCAAAGCCCCGGCAAGCTAATTTGTTGTGTATATAGCCTGTTCTCACACACACACACACACACACACACATACATATATACATAATATGTATATACATGTGTATCTGTGTGTGTGTGTGTGTGTGTGTGTATACACTCCAGGCCCTTTAGAGCAAGCATTAGTCACTCCACATAAACACATTCAGTCACTCCAAAGCAGTAGCACAGAGAGAGAGAGAGAGAGAGAGAGAGAGAGAGAGAGAGAGAGAGAGAGAGAGAGAGAGAGAGAGAGAGAGAGAGAGAGAGAGAGAGAGAGAGAGAGAGAGAGAGAGAGAGAGAGAGAGAGAATGAGAACGAGAACGAGAACGAGTGGGAGATGAGGTCTGTGGAGGTCTGATCATGGCAGCCATTTGCCAACATTCATATATACTGATCTAGCAGGACAAAGCCGGCTACTGCTTTTATGTTGGAAAGCTAAAATCAAGTTTACATAACATTAATCAATACAGGAGGAGGTTCTTGCAGGCTCAACTAGGATTTGGGCTTTCCATGGCCACACTGGCCTAGAGTGGCCAGGGGTGAAACATGAGGTTGCCTGATTACATCTGATGGCAACATGCAAGGCTTAAGTTATTTGACATTCTCTATGTGGTATCAAATCATGACCCCCCCCCCCCCCCCCGGATCCACTTGAGAATTATGAAGACAATCAGTAAATCAGACTGAAACAACAAAAGGCTCCATCTTTTCGATGGGCAGCCACAGCGTGCCAGCGCAAAACGACTGATTGGCTTCTTTGTAGAATCAAAACAATCTGCAGATCTAAGCAGTTTATAAACATAAAGTGACATGCCGCCATTAAACTTCACTCTGCAAACAAATCGGAATTTGTTTTTATTAGCCAAGTAATTTTGCCCATAGAAGCAATTTGACTGGCAGCATTGCCATGATTAGCACAAATACCTCTGAGGGCCTCGTGTAAACAGTGCATTAGCAGAGGGCGGATATGAACACAGCTTGTCATGCAACGTTTGGTATGTGAAAGTATATGTGAACGACTATTATGATTTCTTTCTTCTTCTTTTTTTTGAGTGCATGAAATAGCAAACGGCAAAGGAATACAAAATAAATTATGCCGCCCAATAGACCTAATTTCTCACCCCACTGTAGGACTTCGCATGTGACTATTTGATCATTAGAATAATTCATCGCAGCATGTTTACATCACATTTAATACGGCTGTATTTCTGTTTCTAAAGCCTAAACAGAAATGAACCACAAAGCGATTACATTCATGAGCATGTTTCATCATGTTGTGTGATCTGTTGTCTTGACGGCATGTTGCCCCTTGCAGTCAAATCGATGTCCCTTCATGCAGTGCAATACACTGGTTAGGACATTTCATCCCCCTAAGCATGTATATGTAAATGCAAAATTTATAACCAAGATAAATCTCTACAAGCTACAATTTCCAAAATATTTAAACAACTGTATGGGGTCTTCATAATGCTAGCGTTTCATACCCATTATGTAACGCTGTTCATCTCAGCCGCGTCAATCAACGTTAGCGCTAGCTGAGTTGTTTAGACTTGCTGCTACTGCTATGCGCTCTTTCTGTCTTTTCCATGGCTAAATGAGCTAACCAATAAATGGCACAGTGAATATGGGATGTTTATACCATGCTTGATCACGTGAAGAAAACAAAACACTACTGTTTGTCATTTTTAACAAGAATGCACCCTCTGCTTCTCTATGCAAGGGTTCAACACAAACTGATGAGCGTCTGCTCCTTCCTCAACTCTCAGTTTAACTGGATGATTTCCACAGCGGATCAGTAGTCTCTTTGGCCCCCCAGAAGTTCACAGGGCCGTCAGGGTCCCCACCCGCCAGTCACCAGCTTATACTCGCAAGAGAGAAAGGAAATGTTTGTTTTTGTTTTTTTTTTACAGCTGAGCACCTGCTGCATTTAATCATTTAACCTTGAGCTTTTTAATAAAGATCTGCAGCATTGTGGGGCTTTAGATGGCACTCTGTGGAACACTAAAAGGGAAAAAAAACAGTTGACTTGATATGACAAATCTTTCAAATGCTCACCTTTCCTAGTACCGTTCCAAAACTGTAATCCTTTCTTGCCCCAGATTGTCTGTGCGTGACGGCAAACTTAATCAGCAACTTGACCGTCCACACATAGTGCTGTGTACTCTGCAGGTGTGCAGTGAAACAGTGCTCTGTTTCTTTACCCATCTTATGTGTTTAATTTCAAAATCTATATTCTAGTTATTATGTGAGCCCTACATCCACTACCAAGGTGTAATTCCTTGTACTATGCAATATGATTGTTGATGTTACAACACATCTGACAAAAAAAAACCTCTGATTCGGGCGTCCGGGTGGCATGGTGGTCTATTCTGTTGCCTACCAACATGGGGATCGCCGGTTCGAATCCCCGTGTTACCTCCGGCTTGGTTGGGCGTTCCTACAGACACAACTGACCGTGTCTGGGGGGGGCAGATGCGGGTATGTGTCCTGGTCGCTGCACTAGCGCCTCCTCTGGTCAGTCGGGGCGCTTGTTTGGGGGGGAGGGGGAACTGGGGGGAATAGCGCAATCCTCCCACACGCTACGTCCCCCGGGTGAAACTCCTCACTGTCAGGGGAAAAGAAGTGGCTGGCGACTCCAGATGTATCAGTGGAGGCATGTGGTAGTCTGCAGCCCTCCCCGGGTCGGCAGAGGGGGTGGAGCGGTGACTGGGATGGCTTGGAAGAGTTGGGAAATTGGCCAGATATAATTGTACAATTGGGGATAATAATAAAAAAAAGAGGGGGAGGGGACTAATTCTATTCTTATTATTTTAAGAGAAAAAAATCATTTCTTATTTCATATTTTCTCATTTTAACAACCTGTAGTGATCTCCAATGTCATCGGGTACAACAGCGGCTCACTTTAATGTAAAGTCATGCAACAGCAGCAGCTCACTCTGCTGCATGCGATAGAGGAAACCCAACACGAAGCCATATGTGTGATCAGCAACACTACACGTCTAGAATGAAGTAACATAATAAAGCCCACGACACTGTCAGATTGATTCCATCCATTGGAAAGATCAGCTGAGACGATACAGCACGGAGGCCCATAGTATCAGGTTGCTATTTTTCAAGGTACATTATATAACCACTAAATGGAAACCACAAGGTGGTTTAAACTTACATCGAGCAACAATCCCAACATTAATAACTCTCCTCTTGTCAGAGGGGTTTGAGAACACAGCGTTTTTGTGTAAATCGGGATGGGACAAGTGCTAAGCATATTTCATCAAAAACCACAGAACAGCCATTCATAGAAGCTGTCTTTCTGTGGTCAGCTTTTAAACCACTGAACAAATCTAATATTTTCCACTGGAAATGACATGTGAAAGGCAAACAAGCATTTTGTAAAGTGCTTTAAAATTTCGGCTGCATTGTTGAATATCATTGGTGATGTCAACAAATACAAATAATACAATTGAGGTTACACTTTACATAACCCCTGACATATTCATAACACCTGAATTAAAGTAATGTACTAAGTATTTATGACCCCTGATTTGGGGCGATGTAAAGTTGCCATAAAATATTATGCCATTTGTAACACAGCCGTGGAACAGTGTGTCACTTGATAAAGTGGAGGTTTCAAGATGGAAATTGAGGCAACTGCCAATTTTACTGGAAAATCTACTGCTGCTAAAAGCCAAGAATACTTAACGATGCAACGCTCAAACACTTAACCCAAAACTCTCACAGCACAGCCAAACTGCTCCCATACTGGCATTTTATCATCAGTTTCTAGGAATTTACAAACAATTACCACCAGCTTTTTTTTTTATCCCTATTTGTCCGCCTTTCCTCTTGTAAATGTTCGACGGGCTACACAGAATGAAATCCCAACTAGTCCAAAAAGGCCACATTGGGTGGGCTGCTAAAAAAGTTGAACCTGTTTCAACTTTGAAGCATCTTCAGCACTGCCAAACAAGAAGGCACGTATAGATCTTCCCCAAGATGCCTCTGTCCATCAGCCTTGCAGCTGCCCTCCATTATCTTTACAGTAAGGCATGCTGCAGAGTAGCGTGAATGTGCCCTTAGCGTTTTGCATCATGCCTAATGATGCCTGCTAGCGATTCAGCTAGCAGGCATTAAGCACAATGCTAACAATTTAGCTAGCTATAAGATCACTGTAAAAGCCCAACTTCTCACTGCTCTCATGAAATGGCAGCAACATAACTTTGAACTAAAAATAATGTACATTTTCAAAATCTTATACTTTTAATGACCACGTTTTTAATCTTTTCTCTTCTGACTGTTATACTCAGCTGCACCAGACATGTCACAGTATAAATTTTTCCAACAGTGTCAATTTTACAACCATGTCAATGACATGTAAGCGTCTCTAAAATGCACCTATTCATATGTGATACAACAAGAATATGTAGTGGTTTATGAAGGTTTGCAGGTTGAGAAGCCCAGTAGGTAAAAATAAACATGTTGGTGCCTTGGTAGTCAAATGGTTACGGTGCATGCCACATAACAGCAAAATCCCTGGTTCAATTCCAGCCAGTGACCTTTGTTGCATGTCGTACCCATCTCTCTCCCATTTCCTGTCCGCCACTTCACTATCCTCTATCCAATAAAGACAAAAAGGCCAAAAATAAATACATATGTTGTTTTCTCAATGTCAAAAAATTGTTTGAAAATGCCAAAGTGGAAAAATCAAGCCAAAAGTGAGGGTGTAGAAACAATGCAAAGGTTCCTTTTAATTGACACCACAAGCTGAGGATCTGATTTGCAGAATCCATACATTCTTCTTTTGAATGGGTTCGTCAATGAGGCCAGGAGGGGATGCTCATGTTTTACACCAGAAGACCTACTCTCTTTCAAACCACTAAAACAATCCTTTAGCACATGAAGTGGTATCAGCAATACTGATAAAAATGCAGCCACATACTGTTATAGGTTAGGCTCACATGGTGCAGAGAGCTCTCAACTGGTGCAGCACATTGTCCCTCTCTGATGCATTTGATAGCTGCAGGATGAGGTGTCAGAAATGAAGAGGATGGGACTCTGAGCAGAGCTGTAGACTTGAATTGTAATGGATTTGGCAATTTAGTGGACTATAAACTGCAAATAGCTTCGTAGAGATTTTACATTGTGCTGAAAATAGCCATGTGGTTTCATCAGCTTTTAAATTCTTTACTTTGCAATGGCCAATGTCCATTGAAATATGCATTTGTTGAAAGGTAAAACTGTGTTAACACAATTGTTCCATGCCTTGGTGTCTATCACTGTCTTGATTCTGACTCTGATTGTCTCATTATTACCATCTCAAACAATCACCTTTGAGCTCAGCTCTTTATTTCCTCTGTGCTATTTTGATACTATGTGCACTACACTATATGGATGTTAAAGCGTTTTCTCTCCATCTCCCCTCTATGTCCTTTGACGAGCATGAAATACCTTCTGAGAAATACCTAAAAATAACCATCACTTTGTCACATGGCCTGACCATATGGTCTAAATCTGTACTACAAAGACTCGTCATGCACATTACAATGGGATCCTGTTAACGGTGAAAACTATTCAACACCATTCAATAGCAAAGACACGGGACAGGCATGACACGGGCTGTTTTCATGGTCCTAGATACCTGACCAACACACTTGCTCAAGTAACATTATGAGTCATGGCTCTTGCCATAAGCCACATTATGTAAGTGCTAGGTGTATCAAGAGAAGCTGGCATCCAGGTGTCATGAGAAGCTGGCTGTGAGCTAGACATTTGCTGCGGGGTAGGTGTGTGTGCGTGTGTGTGCAGGTGTTGTGCTGCCATCCTTATGAATAGTTCCTGCAAGTGCGTAAACACAGTGCAACAAATGATTGTGTGCTGATGTAGAGGTAACACAGTGAAATGTATTGGGAGATGGGAGGAGGGTGTTGAATAACTACAGTATGGATACAGATGCCCATAGATAGAATCACTACAGTATAGCTGCAGATACCCACAGTTACCTTGTGACAAGTCTTGCAACATCCTGTGCAGAGACAGTTATAATGTGGTCAAAATGTGTCATGTATAAGTTTATGTGCACACAATACCCCATGATCCATTTTAATGATGCAAATAGAAATTAATGACATTTGAACTTAACAAGATGAGATGATAACTTACGTTTCTATTGTGCTTAGGTTTGAAGTTTCTTACTTTGGTCAGCCACGGCTTTTTCATACTCTAAAACAGTGAAAGCATCCTATGGAGACAACATCTCTACAGTAGCTTTAAGATGTGATCTTGTTTCATTCTCCATATTCAAAGCTATATATGACAATTGTTTAGGCTGATGAATGCACTGAAATGTTAGTAAGTTACTGCAGGCTTCCATTAACAGGAAATAGAAATGATGCATGTGCTGTGCAGGGTTAGCAAACTGGCAATAATATGACTGAACAGAAAAAAAAAACTGAAACAACATGGCAACCCTAAATCAAAACAGAATATTTTATGATGTGAATACAGCCTAGTCTGGCCTAGAAAACAATGCCAAATGCCATTCATAACAGCTTCAAGAACAATGGGAAATGACAGTATAGCAACGTTATTTTTCAAAGCTCATACCTAAGAGCTGCTGCCGATGAACCTGGCTTTGTGAATAGCACACATTTGCGAGATGCTGAGGTAGAATATTGATGAGCCACAACATCCTCAATGGAAAAACTTCCCAAAAGCTTTGAAACTTATTCTGCACATGGTGAGCTCAACGAATGATAATGACTTGTAATCAAGAGTGAATTTGCAATATTGTTATGGCTTTTATATTTTCTTACCAGCATGTATGATTTAGATAGTCCTTTTGAACGCATCCTGGAAATACTCTCATAATGATCACATGGGAATATGTGCCATGCAATGCACCAACGTAAATCCATTTTACGCAAGTGTATTCAAGCACTATCCTCTGCTTCACAAGGCCTACAACAGGAATGGGAATACAGATTGAAGAGTATGCATATGAACCTTATAGAAATATATCATAGCCTGCAAGTCATTTTTAATGTCTTGCAGACACATTTAATATTTCAGCTACCGTTTTCGACAGCGTAAAACACCTCCTAGCCCCCTCAGCACAATCTCAGAGGAGTTTATTCTAAGTGGCACGTATGTAGCACATACCTTGGAAGACATTCGCATCCTGAAGATCCTCGGAGACCTCGGAGATCATCAAAGTCCTCTCGTTAGAGGAATTTTGTGCACCAAGAACAGTGGACATGAAAAGTAAAAGTTGTTTGCAAACCCCCAAGGAGCGTCCATGACAGTCATTTTGCTTTCCATCGGCGTCCATATAATAAAGGGATATTGTCATTTTGAGGTGATGGTTAAATTATTTTGGGGGAAACCGTTTTCGCCCGACGTCTGTCCATGGAAACTGGCATGGCAAGTCATTTCTCAAACCAATGTAACTGGCATGATTCCTGTGTTTAGCTTTCATGGTTGGTCAACACAAGGCATCATTTGGCCTGTTGTGGTAGATAATGTCGTGTCAGTAATAGAATTACTTGTAGACTTGGTTTACTTGCTGACCTAGTGAACACTAGTTTAATCGTGTAGTGTGTGGATGTTGGAAAATAATCTAATCTTTTATACATTTCCTCGAGCCCATTTTTAATTGACAGCACGTTAATACTAGGCTCTCACTGACTGCCTTTGAAAACGACCATAAATTAACATTTTAAGCTAAGTGGTAGGAGTCATGTTGCCATGACTAAATCATTGCCATTTCCATGGCCTACAGTATCTGTCTCTCACGATAAATCGTCCAAGTCTGCCAGACCCGAGCAAATTTTACATTAGTGCAAACAAATTTGACTTTATTGCATAACAGCAAAACGATCATCCTTTCTTTCTATTATTGACAAATGAAACTCATAAAGTGCGAATGCATTAGCCTGTCCTCTCTGTATTTTCGATTTCATGTTGGATTTTGAGGCCTGCATGGGCCAATCAAATTGATCAACCCATCAGGCAAACATTGGGAGTAAGTGTCGTTTGGCTGATATGGGGGATTTCTCTCCTTAAATTCAACCAGGAATAGGAGTTTTACAATTTAACTCGCCACCAATTACTATATTCCGTGTTGTGTGGGCGGGCGCGCGCGCGCGCGTGGACGGGCGGGCGCAGCGCGCGCGATCTGACGTGTGCGTAATGTTTGTGTTAGACTGGCCACCTGCTGTTGGGCATATTGTTAGGGCGTACTGTTGTCGATAAAAACTCATCTCTATGATCACACATCAGTCTGAACCGATTTCGAGTTACTGTTTTTCCTGCTAATGTCTGTGCCATTCCCCTTACTGGGGCTCTTGTCTAACCCACAGAGCGACTCCGTCACCCCCTCTTCCATCTCCATATACTCCGCCTTGTCGCCGAGCGAGGAGCCGGACGGAGAGCCTTTGAATTTCTTGAGAAAGTCCGGGAAATAGGGGCAGCCCGGGGGCATGCTTTCAACAACCGGCGCTTGGTCTTCATTATCGGTCTCTCGGTGGTAAAAGTAATTGAAGTTGGACACGATCACCGGCACTGGGAGGGCAATGGTTAGCACACCTGCAATGGCACAGAGCGACCCCACTATCTTCCCGCCGACAGTTATCGGTTTCATGTCTCCATATCCCACCGTAGTCATGGTGACCACAGCCCACCAGAAAGCGTCAGGAATGCTCGTGAATTGAGAGGTGGGCTCGTCTGCCTCCGCGAAGTACACCGCGCTTGAGAACAGAATGACGCCGATGACCAGGAAGAATATGAGGAGCGCCAGTTCCCTCATGCTGGCGCGGAGGGTATGGCCGAGGATTTGCAGTCCTTTGGAGTGCCTCGACAGTTTGAATATGCGAAAGACCCTGACGAGGCGGATGATTCTCAGGATCGCAAAGCTCATTGCCTGCTGCCCGTTGCCCTGGTGCTGGGCGAGGTCTGTGCCAAGAGTTATGAAATAAGGCAAAATGGATACAATGTCTATTGAGTTCATAATGTTTTTAAAGAAAGCAGCTTTGCTCGGACTTGCGAAGAAGCGCACTATAATCTCGAAAGAGAACCAAATGATGCATACCGTTTCCACAATGAAAAAGGGGTCGTTGAAAGGGGTAAATCCATGGTCAGGTTGGGTCGAGTTGTGTCGTGGCTGTAAGTATTCTTTTTCATCCCTGAACTCTGGCAGCGTTTCCAAGCAGAAAATGACGATGGATATGACTATAACCAACACGGACACCACCGCTATTCCCCTCGCAGGACTGGAGCTCTCCGGGTATTCAAAAAGCAGCCAAATTTGGCGTTTGAACTCGTCCTCCGGTAGGGGTTTTTCCTCCTCTTTGACAAAGCCCTCATCTTCCCGAAACTTCAGTATCGCCTCCTCCCCAAGTTCATAGAACTTTACCTCTTCGGAGAATATGTCAAAGGGTACGTTGACGGGTCTTTTCAAGCGCCCCCCGGACTGATAATAATAAAGAATGGCGTCGAAGCTTGGTCGGTTCCTGTCAAAAAAATATTCGTTCCTTAGCGGGTCGAAGTACCTGATTCGTTTGTCGGGGTCTCCCAAGAGAGTGTCCGGGAACTGGGTTAAAGTCTTCAGCTGAGTCTCAAACTTCAGACCGGACACGTTGATGACAACTCTTTCGCAGCACCCATACTCACTGTAAACATTGTCATACCCCGACTGGGGACGTCTGTCTGTGAGTGAGACACTCTCTTCCTCATCATCCATGTTACACAGAAAAGTCGATCTCTTGCTTCCCCCGTCGTCGTCGTCGCCCTCCTCCTCCTCCTCCTCGGCGCCCTCAGCCTCCTCTTCCTCTATCATGATATCTTCCTCGGATCCAAGCAGCGCCAACTCCGAGTGGCGCAGGTCCCCGCCGAGAGTCGGCCGGCTCCGTCTCCAGCGTCCGACGCCGCGTTGCTTTTTCCGCCCTCTGAGAACTCGCTGCTCGGTGTCGTGCTGGTTCTGCTGTGGCGGTTGCGAGGAGGAGGAGGAGGAGGCGGCGGCGGAGGAGGAGGAGCAGGAGGGACGCGACGCAACGCCGCCGCCGCTACCGCCGCCACTACTGCTGCTGGCGTTGGACGCGGAGGCGGCGCGACACTGATGCTGCTGGTGGTTGCTAAGGAGATGGGCGCTCGTCGCGGCCGACGCCCCGCCCTCCACCGCCTCGGCGGCCGCGGCTGCTCGCGTCTGCGCGGCTTGTCGCTCCCTCCCGCGCTCCCTCTCGCGTGCGCGAGCCTGGGCATATCCGTAAGGTGGGTGACTGTTGCAGCCGCCGTCCGCGCCCACCATGGCGAACTCCATTTTGATCAACGGGCGTTAAAATCCTGTTAGGGGTTGTGGTGCTTGTGGTGGTAGTGGATGCAAAGCAGGGGGGGGCAGGGGACGAGGAGGAGGAGGGGTGGTGGTGGTGGTGTTGGTGGATGCAAAGCAAGGGGAGTGGGGGAGGAGGAGGTGGGGTGGTGAGGAAGTGGTGGTGGTGGTGGTGTTGGTGGATGCCAATGCCAAGCAAGGGGGGCGGGGGAGGAGGAGGGGTGGTAGTCGGGGAGCGGCGGTGTTGGTGTTGCTGGTGGTGGATGCCAAGCAAGGGGGGCGGGGGAGGAGGAGGAGGGGTGGTGGCGGTGGTGGTGGTGGGGAAGCGGTGGTGTTGGTGTTGCTGGTGGTGGATGCCAAGCAAGGGGGCGGGGGAGGAGGAGGGGTGGTGGTGGGGGGGAGCGGTGGTGTTGGTGTTGCTGGTGGTGGTGGTGGATGCCAAGCAAGGGGGGAGGGGGGAGGAGGAGGAGGAGTGGTGGTGGGGAGACTTGCGGCTCGGAGCGCACCGGGAAGGTGTGGAGCATTAACAGATTTGGGCAGTCAGCCGTTATTGGGGAGAGGCCCCCCAAAAAAAGGGGGGGGGGGAATGTCCCAGTAACTACATCTCAATCAGGTCCTGGGTGAGTGTAGTCCATGTTGGTGGTTACATGATAGGAGACGCGGAATTTCTCCGCATTTATGAACCGGGCCCTCCGGTGCTCTATGACATTATCACCGTGACTCCCGCTGGATGAGCAGGCGGATTATTACGCAGACGCCCTCGGCGTATCGAATTTACAAGCGTCCTGTATTTGGCCCGGTCTTGTAAAGCGCCAGGTGGATGAAGCTTCACTGGAACACCACCCCGGCTTCCTCCATCAGGTGGGGTTAATTTCTCCACCGCCAAAGCCCGCGCTCAAATGCGTGTTCTGATTCTAGGTGGTCACTCCTGGTTGCCATTTTAGGTGACGAGGAAACGGCACCTTCAGTGAATCTTAATGACTTTATCCCTCCGATGTTTTCAAGAAACTGGAGGGGGGGGGGGCAAAAAAGAAGAAGAGAGGAGACAGAGAGGAGAAAACGGCACTTCGGTTAGAATAAAATGGTGTGTGATCATATTGATGCCCGTTGTTTTGGCGACGGCATAGTCCACTTAGGCTACTGCGCATCTCTTCTATTATAAGCGCACACGATGAAATTAAACAATAACAACAACAACAATAATAAACCAATATCAATCATTTCAAATGAACATCATGGTAACTAATAGGCAACAACTGATGAAAGGCATGCAAGATGACAGACACAGACAGGACAGACATTACGCACAACATTTTTTGAATGCTCTTCCCCTACAATAACCACCCTTCATGTTGGCATTTTACTTACATCCGAGCAGGGCCGAACGAACATTAATCAACCCCCCCAGCAGAACTGTGCTGCTGGAGGTGGGGTGAGGATGCAATTCTTGGCTTCACCCAAATTCCCGTTGTTGTTTTGGGGGATATTAAAATCCCTCGTCGTGGGCAACCAGCGAGCGAGCATATCAACTAATACATCCGTCCTCTGACGCACCCGGGGGGTGTGGGTGGGGGGGTGACACTTTGGCTGCGTCTCGACATTTGTCTCCCCCTTCAATTCAACAGGATCCGTCACCACTTGAACCCTGTTTTAACTGCAAAGAAAAGAGAAAAAGAAAAAGACAAAATAGATGCACCGCTGCACCGAGTCCGGCACTGGCGGCAACAGCAAAGCAGGTGTGCAGTGTGCAGCCTGTAGGTATCAAACAGCTCCGCCCAGCCGCCCAAAAAACATGCGAGGATCGCTAAAAGTTTATCCTCCCGATGTGAAATAGCCTCCCGGTTGAGGGTGAGCATCGCACATCTGGCCGCCGCCACCCGCTACCTACCGCTGTATCGCTCCCGTCGTGCGTGATGAGGAGCCCTGGCGAGACCAAGCCGAGCACGTTACCGCAGCGCAAGGCGGTGCTCGATCATCCCCCAGTGGACGCGCGCCGCGCTGCAGCCTCGCACACTCCTCCCGAGCAAAGCGTGCAAGTGTTGTCGCCTCTGCCCTTCACGATGTACAACTTCGATTCGATCGTCCCCCATGTCGCTATATACCACCCCCACCCCACCCACCTCCTTACTGGAGGAGGAAGGGTATATGGGCGCATCCGTCCGTAGTGCCCTCTGGACAACTGTTCACCTGAGCTCGGGAGACTGTAGGGACTTGTACAAACGTGCATCTGCCGCTGGTCTGGGAGGGGTACAACCCCGAGGCTTTTCAGTCACCGTTTCGTTCCCTCCTCCTTTTTGTCGTGAAAGGAAGAGCTTACGAGTCGTTAACAAGTTCCATAGATAACTCTACCCTTCCTGTTGTGTGTCTATGTGGGTGCATGCGCGCGCGTGTATTTGTTGGTTCGTTCTAATCATGTATACAGGAATCACCACGAGCCAAAACATAAACACGGCCAGCCTTTACCCAGCAACATCTGACGTTCAGTGGTTCGACCTGTTTGTACTGCTGATTTTAAGGCTTGGACATTTTATGGAGCATTTGATTTGTTGGTTACGCGCGCGCGCGTGCATATGGGGCACTAAGTCTGAAATGTGAAACTTCTTGAACCACAATAATCATCATTTTCATCCATCCATTCTCTTAACCGCCTATCCTGCTCTCAGGGTCGCGGGGATGTCGGAGCCTATTCCAGCAGTCCTTGTTTAATATTATCAAGACCACTGGCCTGGCTGCTTGGGACACAGAAATCAGAAGACATCAGGGCCAGCCCAGGCCTTTTTGGGGGGCTCCAAGTAGAATTTGATTTGCCCCCTCCTCCCCCCTGTGTCCCAGTGCCATGTGACTGCATGTGACTGGCCCTAAGTGGCTGCTTGGGTGGACTGTACGCCACGGACCGGTCCTGCTTGTCATTATCTATGTCCCACTTGATTGAAGTGATCTGATAAGAAAATGGGAAGTCGAGCATTCTGGGGATCTGAAAGGTTGTGAGGTCAAATATACTTGTGAAGTAATCACGCAAAGCAAACATTAGTGATTTTATAGCTCCAAATCAGACTTCTCTCTCTCTCTCTCTCACACACACACACACACACACACACACACACACACACACACACACACACACACACACACACACACACACACACACACACACACACACACACACTACCGCCATCTCCTCCCACCCCTCCGAGCATTTTATGTACATAGCGAGCGAGCGACTGTCAGCAGCAGGGGGAGTTGCGAGGTCAGTAATAATAAGGGGTGATAGAGTGGACAAGGGAGCGAGGCTGTGCTGGCAGTAGTCACCGAAGTTTAGGTGCAGGGCGGTGAATATACACTGCTGCGTCTTTACGCAAGTGTCTGTAACACTGACGAATGTCTCGTTGCAATGTCTCAGTTGAGTTGCTGCACATTTTTGTGGTGCTTATGCTTGCAGGTTTGCATGTAGGTCATAATATGTTCCAATCATCATCTATGACAAGCTGAGACAAGAATTAAAAATAAAGTTTGTTTTTTTATAACTCGCTGTATTGATTCTTCTCATGGCCTGGCAATGTGATTCTAAGCCCTCCAAATGACGTATTAGGTACAGCTAGGGGATCTGGGCTGATCTCACTTCTCATTTTAAAAGTTCCCATGCTTTTTCAGACAGACAGACAGACTGACAGAAATGTAGATAGATAGATAGATAGATAGATAGATAGATAGATAGATAGATAGATAGATAGATAGATAGATAGATAGATAGATAGATAGATAGATAGATAGACAGACAGACAGACAGACAGACAGACAGACAGACAGAAATATAGACAGACAGAGATAAATAGATGGGTGGCTAGATAGACAGAGCCAGATAGATAGATAGATAGATAGATAGATAGATAGATAGATAGATAGATAGATAGATAGATAGATAGATAGATAGATAGATAGATAGATAGATAGATAGATAGATAGATAGATAGATAGATAGATAGATAGTGCTGTTTTATTAAGACCCATAGTCATTTTAAGGAGCACTTGGTTGCTATGAGATGTGTTTAGATGAGAAATTAATTTTTTTTAATTGATTTTTTTTTGGAGGGGTGGGATTGGTTGGAGGTGAGGATTGCTCAGGGTCTCGTGTGACGGCACACCTACACCAAATGCACTTAACATAACATGCATTCTTAGCTATGATATAATCAATATTTCAACTGTCACCACTATTACTATTACTATATTATGAAGTAATTAATATTTCATCTATTACTACAATTATTTCTCCTATATCATTTCTGCTATTTATGAGACTTGTTGGTAGCACTGAGAGTTATTTGCTGATTTTTGATCCTCCTCTGAGTTGTTTTGGATTAAAGTAATGAGTACATGTAATGTAAGTGTACAGTGGTGAGTGTTTGGTGTGAGGACTAAGCCACCAACAGGAGCTCAGGATCTATGACGAGCCAATGCAGAAGGGAGTGACTGAAGTGTGACTGAGTGGGCCTGACTTTCTTAATGGCGTATAGTAGATTCTCTAGGGGCAGTATTAATGGTGTGCTGATAAAAGATAGGAAATACTTCAACACAACTGTCCACCAAAGCTAAAAGTTAGTGACCCGAGGCTCTAATTTGTGCTGTCTCCGAGATGCACTAGCCCGAGCTGTTTTATTTGTGGGTTCACATAAAGCGTTTTGGAGCTCTTACACCTAGAGGAGCTCTGTTTCGTAGTAGGAGGAAGATTTATGAACCAGAAACCCCCCCCCCCCCATCCTTCACATCCAATTGGTTCTCAGTAGATACCACAGATAAGCAGCCAGTACAAAGCATTCCCTTTTGTTTTGGCTCACTGGTATGGTCTGAATCACCAAACAATGCATGGAAACATATATTTTTGCTCAGAATCTCAAGATAGCAATCCTAAATCTTCACTCACCATCGCTTCTAAAGTCCAGCTCGCCCTTCAGGTGTAGAATAAATTAGATGTTTTTTATTACTCAAACAGGTGCAACCGCTTATTTCGCTTTTCAATGAAACACTTCATGGGTCAATTCTCATTGCGGATGGTTTCACCTGAGGAGGAACTGCCGGCCGTTAGGCACGTTTCTTAGAAAATGACTAATGACGTATTCTTCTTTAAGTAGAAGATTAATCAGTGAAACATGCCGTTCATTAAGGGCAAAATAAGAGCCAAGGATGATGTATTTCAGCGGCAAGCTCCATTAAGAAAGTAAATCGTTAACAGGCCGAGGATGAGACACCATAAAAATCTGTGCAGGTTTGCACGGCAGGTGTGTCAGTCAAGCAGGATGCCAGGAGATAGGTGTCCCTGGCAGCTGCAAGGGCAGACAGAGGCAGCAGTCGAGTGAACCATGGCTTTTTATCCCCCCCCCCCCCCAAGTGCTTGCATTGTAATGTCACTGCAGAACGTGCAGCTTATGGTGCAGTGCTAACTTTAGTGTATGCAGCAAGGTGAAGCTCATTTGCAATTCAAAGACGTTACACATTTAAGTATTCTTTCTCCCTTTGCTTGTTTGTTTTAATTGTTCCTGTCTGTAAAAACACATCCGCAGAGGAGTTATATGATGTAGGTTGGATTTTTAGATCGTATGGAGACAGGTTCATTAGAGGTGCCATGCTATTAACAAAGCAGATGTTACTTTTATGATACTGAAATTGCATGTTTCAGTAATGTCTTGATGCATGCTCAACAATCCAGGTAAGAGAATCAAAGAAGGTTCAATCAGTTCATCTGGATACAATGTTTATGACAGACCACGTTTCATCACTTAGATGAGTGATGAAACGTATCTGTCAATAAACGTTGTATCCAGATGACCTGGTTCAACCTTCTTTGGTTGTGTTCCAGTAATGTGGGAGAGAAAAGAGTTGTTACTCTGTTGATAATGATGCGAGGAAAAATTCCACCCAATCTCATCTAACGTTTTGAACCAAAGCTTGCAAAAGCCCATTCTGTAAACATACTTCTACCCGTTCTCCATTGGATGTATATCTAACAGGTAGAGAGAGCAGTGTTGGCTCGGCAGAAAGTGGTGAAAATACAACAACAACAAAAATCTCTCGAGTCACACTCGAGTCAAAGAGACCAACCACGTTTCAAGACAACGCCAATAGAGAGAAAGATGAAGAACGTTTTAAGTGAGCAGTAATTGGTTATGCTGTTTAGTTTGGTCGTTTCACAGATGCTACACGTAAGGATGTGGGTTAGCAAACCTGTGCACTCAACAAATAGATACATAGAAAAATGAACCAAGGAACCTGGTCGTGACACGCAGGTCAAAACCCACACACGAGCTTATATATATCCATAGTGTGTGATGGAGGTACTTGTTTGAAGCTACTAATGATATAAAGGCTTTGAGGCCTGCAGCTGCACCATCGTCAGCTTCGTGCACGGAGGTGAAATATGAGTTTTCCATCTTCCCGTGGGAGTAGATAGATTTTGTCTGGTGTCCCTAAGACTCTCGCTCATATTTTCTAATCCAGGTGTTTGAAAGATATGGATCTGCTCATCTTTGCGTGTGGGAGGAGAGACCTTGAGTCACGGGCTTTCCCCTATCTGTTTGGGAAAGAGGAGAGTACTGTGTGCACGGTGCATCCAAACAGGTAGAAAAACAACAGCACCGCATCGAGGCCAGAGAGATTAAGAGATTTGTGAGCCGACCTATTTAAGTTACCGTGAGGCTGGTCGTTTCAGTGTGTCAACCATCTTAGATACTTTGAGAGTAACAGAAGAGCACTTGCAGGTGAAATCCAAAGCTACAGAGCTCTACAGGTGTGTTGTCTGATGTTACTGTCTACGAATACGCTTATCTTTAAATTACGGGGAAAACATTTTCTGCTCTGCAATTTTGATGGTCTTGATAACATACAGACATTTTATGAGTGATATCTAAAGTTATGAAATTGATTTGAACTGAGTTTAACAGACTGTCTAGTTACCCCTCAAGGGCAACAGATGATAGATGGCATATTGAAATTGTCAGTCAGACAAAGAAGATAGTGAATTGTAGTGATATGGAAGTATTTCTTGTATTGTGGTATTTTGCTGTGGCTAATCAGCCGTGTATATTTGTGTAGGAACCCTGGGCATAAAAGTGCAAAGCCTCAAATTGTATAACACATACTTCAGAACTTGTTAAACTAGATGCAGCCATTCTTAAATGTGTGTGAGATTCCTATATTACCTATTCTGGCAACTTTACAGACATGAGATGGAGAAACTGGAATTTTTAATTGCTGCACTTTTTTTTAATGAGGTAGACTTCAGAAAAACTGGGGTGATTTTGATCTTTCAAAGACCGGCTTTGATGGAAAGAGGCACTGGAATTGTGTGAATTATTTTTTTCCTTCCTCCTTCACTTTATCTGTCATCACATTAAATCTTACTGTCAATGGGTTTTGCCTCCACAGTCTTCAGATATCTTCTAACGTGTGGCTAACACGATACGAAATTTAACACTCGCGTTGAGTTAGGATACAAAACAGTTTACCTAAGAGATGTTCAGATTGCGTAACGATTTAATCCGAGCGATTGTCAGAGATTGAATTTTATCATTTTCACCTGCATTTCACTAGACTAACAAGTAGCGAGTTGTTTTAGTCCCTGCGGATAATCTATGCTACATGCAAAATCTGTGTGTGCATAGTCCCATCAGTGACACTGAACACATTCGGTTTGTGGATGGAATCCAAAGAACCAATGAGGTTCATATTACTGAAAGGAGATTAAGGTTGAGGTATGTTAGACTTCGCTGTGCTGGGATTTCAAAGTGTGTGTTTTTGGATTTGCTCGAGTCAGTAACCCTATTCTATTGAAAATCTGTAGTCAAATACATTTTCTGTATTCATTATGACACCCTCAGATGATGGGATTTATTGACTACCAATCAAAATGAGGTCCCACGTTAATGAGAATCACAGTCAGTATTTCTTGGAATAGAAGTATCTCGGGTATTTTGGAAATCAAGGGAGCATTATAATCAAACTGAGGGTGCCTCCTTATAGATCCCACCATCAACCCACAGGCTGTTATCAATATGTTTAATCATAAACAGTACCAGAGAATGCCTGTTGATAAGTGTTTTTTTTTTCTTCATATTAAATTGGTAACCGCCTTAATTTGCTGTGGCTCCGTCACTCAGGTACAATCTGATGTGTGGGTTGATCTACTCTTGTGGTAGGCTTGTGTATTGCACTCAGCTGAAGATGCAGCTGGTTGTCGTGGCAGCAATGCTGGCACTGGTGGGGGCGAGGCAGGGCTGCAGCTTCGGCTGTCATCCAACTGACATCAGCATCGTTGTGGAGAGCTGTGGCAAAAACAAGACCATCACCACCACCGCATGTGCAGGCCAGTGCTTCCAAGAGGTAATGGACAGTGGAGGTAGCCATGTGGCTGTGGGCGTATTCTCTGGATCCTTTAAATCCACTACCCACTGTATTTTTGCTTGAGAAATTAGTGAGACGTGGGCAGGCCTTCACATTTGTTCTGTGTAAGCCAATATGCTTGAATTAGTGTTGCACAACTCTATTCGTTAACCGTGACATAAATGTTAAGTGCTTATGGGTAACATTAATAATGTTGGTATTCAGAAATGGTATTATTGACTGTATTTTGGTTTGGTGAATTTTCCTTTGGCTTAGGGTGTGTTGCAAACAATGCCAGAGTAATGTAAACCAGACTTCTAAACACATAATCTTATCTGCTTGTGTTAATGGCAGGACCCTGTCTACCTACGCCAAGATGACTGGCCCAGACAAGCCATCTGCAATGGGGAATGGTCGTATGAGGTGACACAAATCGAAGACTGCCCAGTAGGTGTCACCTACCCTGTAGCCAGAAACTGCATGTGCACCACATGTGAAACAACGAACACTTACTGTGAGCATTTTCACAGCGACGACCCAAGTTGCCTGCCCTACTAAAAAACCCCATTAACCTCTTCATCTAACCTAAAGCTAGCACCTTCTTGTCAGTAACATATTTTGTATTGAAATAAATGGTTATTGGAAATCAGTTTTGTTTTATTTTTTCTTGACATGAATAATTTGAGTAACCCTTCTTGTGACACTTGTTCCTTTATTACTTGATAAAGTCAATCAAGTTGTGTGAAAACAGCTTAAGTTTTGCACAACAGCATTACCATCTTGAAATCAAGAAGCACTGACTCGGGGCGTCCGGGTAGCGTAGCGGTCTAATCCGTTGCCTACCAACACGGGGATCTTCGGTCGAATCCCTGTGTTACCTCCAGCTTGGTCAGGTGTCCCTACAGACACAATTGGCCGTGCCTATAGGTGGGAAGCTGGATGTGGGTATATGTCCTGGTTGCTGCACTAGTGTCTCCTCTGGTCGGTCGGGGCGCCTGTTCGGGGGGGGGGGGGGGGATAGCGTGATCTTTCCACGCGCTACGTCCCTCTGGCAAAACTCCTCACTGTTAGGTGAGAAGAAGCGGCTGGCGAGTCCACATGTATCGGAGGAGGCATGTGGTAGTCTGCAGCCAGCCCTGCGCGGATTAGCAGAGGGGGTGGAGCGGAAGAGTGAGGTAATTGGCCACAAACAATTGGGGGGGGCATTGCCTCACTTCACAAACTGTTGTCTTATTAGTAATAGTTGTACATTTCGAAATGCTTGAACTAATTTGTAAGCACAGTGGAAAAGCCATTGCACAAGGAAATGTCTGCATACTGTACACAGGTAGGTGAACAACGGTAGGATCTCTGACTGAAGGCCGAAGGATTAAATGTTCCACCAACAGTTGACCTTTTGGTCAGCTTTCCTGAGCAAGTCAACTGATCCCCACAATTCAATAACCATGTGATTAAAAATCTCCATCTTGAGAATGTGAGGTTCCCCAGCCAGGCCATAAAAAATAAAGCCAATCTCCTCACTGCGTGGGAGCTAGCACTAAAAAGACAGGGTCTTTATCCAAATATCCCTCTGCAATATATGATCCTAAATTTGCAGTAGCTTTTTCACATACATACATATATATATATACACACACACACTGAACAAACATATAAACGCAACACTTTTGTTTTCACTCCAATTTTTCATGAGCTGAAATCAAAGATCTAAGACTTTTTCTATGTACACAAAAGGCCCATTTCTCTCATATTTTGTTCAAATCTGTGTTAACGAGCATTTCTCCTTTGTCGAGATAATTCATCCACCTGACAGGTGGCATATCAAGATGCTGCTTAGACAGCATGATTATTGTACAGGTGTGCCTTAGGCTGGTCACAATAAAAGGCCACTCTAAAATGTGTAGTTTTATCTTGAAAAGAGACATTTATTAGGCACTGAACTATGGATTTCACAGATATACTCATGCAGTGCAACACATCTCCTTCGCATAGAGTTGATCAGGTTGTTGATTGTGGCCTGTGGAATGTTGTTCCACTCCTCTTCAATGGCTGTCTGAAGTTGCTGGCTATTGACAGGAACTGGAACATGCTGTCGTATACACCGATCCAGAGCATCCCAAACATGCTCAATGGGTCACCTGTCCGGTGAGTATGCAGGCCATGCAAGAACTGGGATGTTTTCAGCTTCCAGGAATTGTGTACAGATCCTTGCAACATGGGGCCATGCATGATCATACTGCAATATGAGGTGGTGGATGAATGGCACAACAATGGGCCTCAGGTTCTCGTCACGGTATCTCTGTGCATTCAAAATGCCATCAATAAAATGCACATGTGTTCGTTGTCCGTAGCATATACCTGCCCATACCATAACCCCACTGCCAGCATGGGCCACTCTATTCACAACGTGACATCAGCAAACCGCTCACCCACATGACGCCATACACGCTGCCTGCCATCTGCCCGGTATAGTGAAAACCGGGTTTCATCTATGAAGAGAACCCTTCTCCAAAGTGCCAGACGCCATCGAAGGCGAGCATTTGCCCACTCAAGTCGGTTACGACGAAGAACTGCAGTCAGGACAGTTTGTGCAGAAATTCTTTGGTTATGCAAACCAATTGTTGCATCAGCGGTCTGGGTGGCTGGTCTCAGACGATCTTGCAGGTGAAGCTGCTGGATGTGGAGGTCCTGGGCTGGCGTAATTACACATGGTCTGCGGTTATGAGGCCAGCTGGGTGTACTGCCAAGTTCTCGGAAACGACTTTGGAGACGGCTTATGGTAGAGAAATGAACATTAAATTCACGGGCAACAGCTCTGGTGGACATTCCTGCAGTCAGCATTCCAACTGCATGCTCCCTCAAAACTTGCGACATCTGTGGCACTGTGCTGTGTGATAAAACTGCACATTTTAGAGTGGCCTTTTATTGTGACCAGCCTAAGGCACACCTGTGCAATAATCATACTGTCTAAGCAGCATCTTGATATGCCACACCTGTCAGGTGGATGGATCATCTCAGCAAACAAGAAATGCTCACTAACACAGATTTAAACAAATTTGTGAACAAAATTTGAGAGAAATAGGCCTTTTGTGTACATAGAAAAAGTCTTAGATCTTTGATTTCAACTCGTGAAAAATTGGAGGAAAACAAGTGTTGCGTTTATATTTTTGTTCAGTGTGTGTGTGTGTGTGTATGTTTTTATATATATATATATATATATATATATATATATATATATATATATATATATATATATATATATTGTGAATTAAAATGATTCAGTGGTCAATTTTCAAACATAAATCATTACACCCAATGTCATATTGTTACACTGTTCTCTGGGTTTAATTAACGTACTGAAATATTGTAGGAAGAAGTACAGGAAAAAAATCCTGCAAAAAAAGTACAAGTATGAATGTAAATTTAATTCCCATTGTAATCCTGCCGTAACTCTGTTTTCTAAAATCGTATAGTACCTCTAAGCAGACACAATCTGAAATTGTCTGTTTTTCCTGCTCAACAAATGTGTGCGATGTAAATGGTGATAAAACATGTTGAGAAGTGCCTTGTACATCATGTAGCCTCTAGTTGCAGAAACTGGAGACAGACCACATACATTGCTTCTGCTTGACTTACTTGACTTACGGATTTAATTTCTATGAACTTTAAACCAAAATGGAGTGTTTACTGCTCTGATACAAACGTCAAATATGTAGTAAACCTCAAGAATGTGAAATATGTATCAATGCACTCTTTTGGTCAGCAAAACATCATTGTTGTTATCCTGAGGCCTTTGACTGCTGTTGTGACAGAGGTAATGGGTATTTTTGCAGAGAAACATGAGGAATAGAGTGGTCCGCTAGACTAACACCCAGTGAAAATGCTATTTGAAACCAGTTCGAAATGAGCATACAAGTAGGTAGTCTTTCTGCTGATGCCAGTCAGATTATCAGATTAACATGTTAGTATTCTGCAGATGTACAGACTTGCCTGAGGCACCTGCTAATGGCCAGGGAGATACATTAATATCACGTCGATAACAAGCACCTAAAATTCCCACATGGGAAAACAACGAGTAAACCACATGTATGCCTTACCCTCAAACACATGGCTCCTGCTCCACATTAGGGTACTAACACAGTCTATACATATTCTTCTTTTCAAAGGCCTCTTAAATAGCCTCTTAAAATCCTGAAATACCAAGTGTCCAGTAGTTCAAAGGATCTCCTTACATATACAGACAGGTGTCAAAGGAAAAACCTGAATGCTGAATGCTACAGTGAGGGGGTCTGGGGGCTCAGTTATGTTTGCGTCCCCTTGTCCCCTTAGAGAGAAGGGTCACTGCAAATCAATACAAAGTTATACTGAGTGATCACCTTTATCCTATGATGAAACATTTCTATCCTGATGGGAGTGGTCTCTTCCAGGATGACAATGCCCCCATCCACAGGGCATGAGGGGTCACTGAATGGTTTGATGAGGATGAAAATGATGTAAATCATATGCAATGGCTTTCGCAGTCACCAGATCTCACCCCACTGAACACCTATGGGAGATTTTGGACCAACGTTTTAGACAGTGCTCTCCACCATCATCATCAAAACACTAAATGAGGAAATATCTTTTGGAAAAATGGTGCTCCATCTTTCAGTAGAGTTCAGAGACTTGTAGAATCTATGACAAGGAACACTGAAGCTGTTCTTTGGGCTTGTGATGGTCCAACAACTTACTAAGACAGTGGTTGGTTTTTCCTTTGTCACCCATATACACTGATCAGCCAAAAGATTAAAACCACCTGCCTAATATTGTGTAGGTCACTCTCGGGCCACCAAAACAGCTCTGACCCATCAAAGCATGGACTCCACAAGACCTCTGAAGGTGTCCTCTGGTTTCTGGCACCAAGACGTTAGCAGCAAATACTTAAAGTCCTGTAAGTTGCAAGGTGGAGTCGCCATGGATTGGACTTGTTTTTCTAGCACATCACACAGATGCTCGATCAGAATGAGATCTGGGTAGTTTGGAGGCTAAGGCAACACCTTGAACTCTTTTTCATGTTCCTCAAACCATTCCTGACCAATTTTTGCAGGGTGGCAGGGCACATTATCCTGCTGAAGGAGACCACTGCCATCAGGGAATACCATTGCCATGAAGGGGTGTACCTGCTCTACAACGATGTTTAGGTAGGTCATATGTGTCAAGGTAACATCCACATGAATGCCAGGACCCAAGGTTTCCCAGCAGAACATTGCCCAGAACATCACACTGCCTCCGCCGGCTTGTCATCTTCCCACAGTACATCCTGGTGCCATCTCTTCAAGTAAATGATGCACATATGCCCGGTTATCCACATGACGTACAAGAAAACGGGATTCATCAGACCAGGCCACCTTCTTCCTCTGCTTCATGGTCTAATTCTGACACTCATGTGCCCATTGTAGGCACTTTCAACAGTGGACAGGGGTCATCATGGGCACTCTGACCTATCTGTGGCTACGCAGCCCCATACACAGCAAGTTGTGATGCACTGTGTTCTGACACCTGTCTTATCATAGCCAGCACTAACTTTTTCAGCAATTTAAGCTACAGTAGTTCTTTTGTGGGATCAGACCAGACAGGCTAGTCTTCCCTTCACACATGCAGCAATGAGCCTTGGGCACCCATGACCCTGTTGCCAGTTAATCGGTTGTCCTTCCTTGGTCCCCTTTTGATAGGTACTGACCACTGCATACCGGGAACACCCCACAAGACCTGCCGTTTTGGAGATGCTCTGACCCAGTCGTCTAGCCATCTCAATTTGGCGCTTGTCAAAGTCATCAATCCAGATCCTTACGCTTGCCCATTTTTCCTGCTTCCAACACATCAACCAAGACTTTACTGTTCATTTGCTGCCTAATATATCCCACCCCTTGACAGGTGCCATTGTAACGAGATAATCAATGTTATTCACCTACCTGTCAGTGGTTTTAATGTTTTAGCTGATCGGTATACACACACACACGCCAGCTAATTGTAAATATGTGTCTCTTGATGATGATTGCTGCTTTTAAATCAGCAGGTCTGGGGTGGCAATAGCTCAGGAGGTAGAGCAGGTCTTTTGGTAACTGGAGGGTTGCTCATTTGATTCTCGACTCTTCCCAGCAAAAGTGTCAAGATGTCCCTCGGGAAGATATCTAACCCGCAACTACTCCAAATGAGCTGGCTGTTACCTTGCGTTGTTCACACCGCCATCAGTGTATGCGTGGGTAAATATGTGAGGCATTAATTGTAGAGTACTTTGGGTAAAAAAGGTGCAATACAAATGTAATCCATTTACCATCTAAACCACACCCAACCGACCAATATTTAGATATGAAAGGCAATAAACATCATATTATGCTACAGCTGCTCTTGGCCACAATAGTAAAGACTCTGTAGGAAAGGATCTTAAATACTGCAAAAACCCTCTGGTAACTAGTTGATTTCTTCTTTTAAAGACATTAATGATGACATTTCTGGTTGTTTCCCCACGAAATGCCACATCTTTATGGCTGAGGGAAAGAAAGGGAGAGCCGCAAAACAACAAATACATTTTATTACAGCGCCTGTAATTTACAGAAGATGAGCTATTTAACTCAAGAGTGATATGGGAGGAAAAGAAGCCAATAATAAACTATTCCGAGTACCCATTTTTGTGGCAAAAAAGAAAAAAAATGTGGTGTGATTCTCTAAATACAGCAGTTAAATGACTCAACAAAATATTTTATCGAATCAAAATAAAAAATTTGTGTAATCTTCAAGTGTCTTGATGACTGGCAATTTTAAAACTGTTACATCTGTCCATCCTGGAAGAGGGATACCTCCTTTGATGATCTTCCTGAATGTTCTACCATTTTTTTCCAGACGAGGTTCTAAGGATGGGGGGAGTCGGACATTGCACAGAATGTAATTGTGATTAATAAAGCCCTCTTATACTTATTTGTGATTTAGAGCCATCCAAATAAATGTGACTTGGACTGGAGTAATAATCAAAGTACTCTAATTGTGTTTTGAGGGGGCAAGGGTTACACTGCCATACCAGGTTTTACCATCTAATGAAGCTCCTGGAGGTATGGGCTTGGATCCTCCTCATTTGCTTTGTAAGGCATTACCAGAGTAGACTAAATGAGGCAGTTGAGTTATGCAGGAAATTTTTTGGAAGTTGAGGCCATTCAAGAGGCTTCATATTCTTGCTAACTTTGTCAGCAAAACAAAAACAAAAACAAAAGTATGTTTCTGTAAACAATATAATTCATTTCCCTTACAATGAAAACATTTGATGCCAATAAAGACATGTATTCTGGACTATGCTGATGAAGCTTTGGATGCATAACAGTGTGCATACTGTACTATTGGGCAAGGACGACATTGAGATATATCAACATTGAGAGTGACAGAAGACTCTTCAAGGATCCTGTTCATAGACTTAGTATCAACTTTTCACACTTTGTAGTCCCATGTGCTTGTGAAGAAGCTCCAGTCACATTTTAAGCTAATTTTACTGATGGATCTCAGTGTGTTCAAGTCAGTGGCTGCCTTTACCCACCACCACTCCTGAGAGCTATGTTGTTTTAGCACTGATGACTGACAGTGCTGATTTTTAAACAGATATCCCCAATCTGTTGCCCACCTGAACCTGGCTACCCACTGAATGTCTGTGGATATTTTTAAATATTTTGTACTCATGTTCTTTTTTTTAACTTATTTTTAGCTTTGGTCTTCATCTGTGTATATCTTGTACTGTGTTTGTCTGTCTGTCTTGCACTGTTTGGTGAAGCCACTGCCCTTATTTCATTTTTAACATGTGCCTACACATTTTTTTAATGATAATAAATTGAATTGAATTGAATTGAATTAACCAAGTGTACAAATGATTGTCATTCACTGTTCTCATGGTTGTGGGGGGCAAAACTGACATGGCCATGTTGTTGATGGCTTTGTGTCATGGTATGATGTACTCCACCTTGAGTTATCTATTCCCAGAACACAGGATATGACAATAGATTTTACCTTACAGTCCATTGTTTTTTATGTTTTTAAAGACATTTGGTCAGGAAACGCCAGTGGAATATTCAACTATCCTGATCCTCCCTATCAGTTTAAGCTGATGCCACATTCGGGTGTTAAAACAAGTAACCCAACCAGTGAATAATTCATCGCCAGTCGCCACAATAATCAAGTAATGGATTCGCTCTCTGGTCATATCCATGGATGTTTATGTATGGTATGTGTTTTGTGAACCCCAGCTACACATAGACTTTGGATGAAAAGTGAATTCTCCAGTAACTTTTTAAGAAAAACATATATATTTATCAGTTTACAAGTGGGAGAAAAATTCAGTTTTATCATAGCTGAATGTTCCGTTTATTTCATTTGTGCCATGCTCTTTCCAAAGTCATTATTTCCTCTCAAAATTAATAACTCTGACAATGGTGTACTTACAGGATCATATAAGTTTGTAACCTCTGGCAATATATACTTGCCATAGCAAGCACAATGCAATACTTAAACAGTATAGGAGCCAAATTAATATTTTAGCAGTTCCTGTTTTATATCTGTTTGTATTTCCCATGTTTTAAACACATTTCAGCCTCAGCAATTACCTGCAACTTTGCTTTTATTAGAAAAAAGGCCTTGCAGTGCACAGCTAGCTTAACCTGATGCACCAGATGGTTTGTTACACGTAACCATACACCTCTTGTGAATCCAGCTGCCTCGCAAGGTAACAGCTAGCTACCCTGCTGGATGAAAATAAAGCTGCACAGTTTTCCAACAGCTAAAGTAGAAAGTGGGAGGGTTGACTTTAGATTGTTTTGATCATATTCAATAAGTTGTATTCGGTATAAACAATGTGGATCATTAAAAAAAAAACATTTATGAGAACAAACAACGTGAAATGAATTCCTAATGGATTAAAACACACACCATCCTGAACTCAACACTCGTGTCTGGATTGTAAAGCCTGATCCTTCGTGGTTATTACTGACACAGTCAATATGGTACTAAAACAAGGATGGATGTACTGAAGGCCTTTAGTAGAGTATGTGATCTTACAACTCTCCCCGAGTTTCTTGTTCGGACTGTAATTATTTCAATTTGACTCAAGAGAAAATTACACTTTCTTACCAGACCTTGCTCAAGAACTGCATTTGACCAGACTACAGGACACTGCAACTGAATTGAAACTTGGACTTCAAGACATGAGGTTTATTGGTGAATCCAAGAGTGACTTGTCCCTACTTCTGCTGAGAAAAAACAATAAAAAAAAAACAGAATAAAAGAAACATTTGTGAAGAACACATCAGAACATTGTTTGAACTTAATCTGGAAATAGCTCAATATGAACAAAATGTTAAGAGAACCAGCACAGCAAAATGTGATTTATGCATCACTATCAGAACCACAGAGCGTTAATCAAAATTATTTTCAAATTCTAAACTTGATAGTAACGACAGTCTATTCAGTGGGCATGTAATAAAAAAAATGCAACAGAACTGTAGGCACTTTGGAGAAAATAAAAACAAAAAGGATGCAACATGAACTTTCAAACCTTTTACGTGGCCAATAAATTTCCAAAATCAAATATCCTTGGAGAAACAACACAGTTGAACAAGTAAGGGTCCTACAGCCTTGCAGAAAATACTTGGGGTCAGGGAGGGAGCAAGCTGTGGTTCCCAGATGCTTCCTGATATTAATAAAAGTCTACAAATTGTTCACTGATATAACTAATTTAACTAACCAGCATATTTATTGCGGATGATCTCGCCGCCCTCCACTTCCACTTGCTCGTAAAGCCACTTCCGGTCACAGCGGCACTCAACTCCACACTTGCGCGAGCCGCATTCTGGGCATGGGTAGAAGCAGCCCATACAATCTATATCCAGGCAGTCGCACATGTCCTTGCCATTGGAGAGCAGCTGGCCCTTGCTGTCGTAAACTTTGCTCTTGGCCCCAAAAGACTGTCTGCATTATTGAAATCAGAAATTGACATTGCTAAAAAGGATCTCATGTTCACTATTTCAAAAATGTAACTTTCTTTTGTAAAAGAAATTACATTGAGCGCTTTCTTTTATTTTAATCAATGTACTACTTTTTCAATAATGCAATCAGTTACTGTAAGACATTCATAAGAATTTGATATTGTAAAATGTCCAATACAAGGGTCTAAGGACAGGATGTTGTGTTGCTGTAAAGCCCCCTGAGGCAAATTTGTAATATTGGGCTATACAAATAAAATTGACTTGACTTGACTTAAAACAGTAATAACTTAATGAATATGAACCAATGATGTCTGACTTTGCAACTTTTATGATTGATGACTGTGAACGCACAGGAAAACCAGGAAATGACATCTGTATAGCTCTTGGGATAAACAGTGGGCCTTGGTCCCGATCAAAAAGGACCTCAAAGATTAATGTGAGGTTTTACATTTAATTTTACGATTAAAAGTCTAAGATAGGGCTCCCAGTCCAAGATGGGGTTTGGATTGTCATTTTACAATGAAACATCTATCCAAATTTGGATCTGCATCAGCATATCATCAATGCAAATCCAGTGCTTCAAGAGTTATGTTAGTGTCTCACCTGTCACTGGTCATACTTTTGCCACCACGCGCCCCTCCTCGCCCACCCTAAGGAAAAAGAAAATGATGTATTTTGTGGCAAAATAGATTAGCTAAGTAGAAGGCTGCAGAAGTACCTCCTCCTGACTAAGTGTGAAGAAATCATTTACTTTAGAGATTCGAATGTGGTTGCATTCCAAACCAAACACAGAGGCCACTGTACAAAGTTACACATGTTTTTTGCAATGGATACCGGGTAATGCTCTATATATTCACAGCACAACGTTGAACAATCTTGGTCAGTGTCTAAATATCAAAACACAACTACTGATGCTGTTATAGTTGGTTTTACAAGATGCAACTTGAATGATTTGTCAAAATTATGAGCATTTTAATTCAATCCAATCTCATAATGGTATGTTTTTACTCTGCTGACTTGCCTAAACTAAAGCTCTTTCCACTCTGTGCTTTAAATGGAACGATAAGCTAGGGTTTTGACGGGTCATAAAATCCTGATTTTAGATCCTTGTGGCAAGCAGGGCAGGTTTTGAGGGCTTGTCGATAGCATAGGTTGTTGGATCAGATGGATCATACACGAACGCCTATGTATGGATGGGTGATTCTCTTAATCGGGTGCCCTTTAAGTCCCCCAGACTTACTTCAAAGATTTTCAATTAAAGGAAACCACAAAAGATATTTTAAGACGTCAATTAATAGAACTAGGTGTTATAATGTAAAAAAACATATATATTTTTTTATTTTATTTTTGAATAATGGGCTGTCTAATAGTAGATGACAAATATGTTTGCATGTCCTCACTGACCATCATTACAATTAAAAACCAATAAAAAATGCAATTAAAACCAACATTTTGCTGCTAATACAATCATTTGTCTATTTTAACTAAAAATATAATTTTTCTGAAAAAATATATGAATTACCTATGAAATTCAAATATTTATACACATCCCCAGTTTGTTTTCAACCCCGTCACGCTATACCATTTACCTCCTATAAAAATAATGGCTCAGTCCCTGTGACATCAACATTCCGGAAGTGACATCATACAAGTCTTTTGGAGAAGGTGCTGCAAAGGAAAGTCTCAGTGTCTTTTCTTACCAATATTTCATTGATTTATGGTCAAACTGAGATTGTCCGGCTCAACAGTTCAACTCTGTTGTATGAATTAACGATAGTAAACAATTTTTTATAAAAAAATTAACAGTAGTGTTGTAAAATATTACAGTTTTTTGATGTCCTTAATGCCACGTGGTGCTAATTTTTTTAGCTAAATATGGAATTATGGCTACTATTAGCTAAAAACTTCAACCCCGTCAAATTTTTTTTTTATTGTAACAGGGTTGACTCGTTGTGACAGGGCTGAATGTTTGATGTGACACTTCTTAGTAGATGACTCAATTGTAGACTTTGATGTGAAATAATTGTTAATGCGCTCTTATGTTCCAATATTTTCAGACATTACAATGGCAAAAACAGCAGCAGAGGCAAAGAATGTACAGGGCAAGAAGGGATGCAGACAGAGAGAAGGGAAAAATATCTCAAGAGTGAGTGTGAGAGGTGGAAAAGGGACACTGAAGCAGGGAAAAAGAAAAAAAACTTGCTGAGCAGTTCCACACACACATGACCAAGTTCAAGAAGCATCTCTTCAATATTAGACAACAGTTTGCTTACTGAGCTGAGGGAGAGCTTGGGCATTGATGAACGCTTAATTCACAATGATTTTTCGGAGAACTTCACCTGCAAGTAGAGTTCTGAAATCCAAGCAGTGCACTTTGGATCATCTCATCAGCAGGCGACACTACATATAGAAGTTTTTTTTATGTAGGTGGTAGCCAAGAACCAACCTGCTTCAGCACAATATCCCCATCAAAGCACAAAAGCCCAGCAGCTGTAGGGGAGCATCTGAACCCTGTACTGGATTATGTGCAGGTGACATACCCGGAGGTTTCGGTGATACACTTTTTTAGTGATGGTCCTTGTACCTAATAGAAGCAGAAGGGCCATTTTTTTCCTTTTTAGCACTGAGCTGGAGAAAAGAGGCATCAAGGCAGCAACTTGGAATTTTTTTGAGGCCAGCCATGGTAAGGGAGTACCAGATGGTGTTGGAGCAGCCTTGAAGAGGACTGCCGACATGCTAATAAGCCATGGCCAGGACATCCAAGATGCACATGAGCTCTTCAAGGCCCTATTGGAGACCAACACATCAATCAAGTTGTTCTTTGTTGATGGTGAAACTGTTGGGCAGGCACTTGAGAGGATGCCATCAAACCTACCAGCAGTCCCATCAACCATGAGAATCCATCAAGTGGTAACTCTTGCTCTAGGAGAGATGAAAGGAGCACATACAGATCTCAGAATGTCAGCTGTATGTGCTCAACCCAGAAGCAGTTAACCTGTGAGTGTTGGAACACACAGCATTTCAGCTTCATCAAGAAGGCGCCAGTTGCTGTGTCACGAAAGCAGACACAAATCCATTGGGAAGACCCAGAGGTGCTAGGGCAGTGGTGTGAGCTCACATATGATAAAGACTTGTATCCAGGAATATTCCTTGCTGTGGATGAAACACATGTTCAAGTTAAATGCATGCACCGTGTCGGACTCCACAGGTTCTTTTGGCCAAGTCGTGAGGATGTGCAATGGGATCTAGTTGATGATGTGCTTGAGCTCATCCCACCCCCAAGCCTGTGACATCACGTCATATGGAAATTCAGAAAGAAGAGTGGGCCAGACTTTCTGAATAAAGGATGTATAAATCAACATTTTACAGTCACGTGTTTAGAGTTCAGTTCACTTTTTAGAGTGGACTGAATACCAGCTATAATAAAAAATGAGATTCCAGCAAGGTCGTTTTTTCCACACTAGCCTGGGCTGTACATTTCACAAGGGATTTTATTTTTACTGCTGACCATATAGACAGATCCATTTCATTGATGTCTGTAATGTATGTTTGCTTGTTGATAGGATGTATGAATTAACATTTTGCAGTCACACTTTTAGAGTTCAGTTCAGTTTTTAGAGTGTACTGAATGCTAGTTTTAATCAAAATGAGATTCCAGCAAAGAAGTTTTTTTCACACTACCTATGCTGTACATTTTTTTTACTGTTGACCATATACAGATTCATTTCACTGACGTCTTTGATTAATGTATGCTCGATGTTTTTGATTTAATGTTGAATGTTAAATACTTAATAAAATATTTTGTTTGTTTCATGTGTTTTCATGACAGTGGAAAAATCTGACTGTTGTCTTCTGTCAAATTTAATAAAATTCCATTTGAACTTTATGTAACACTTTAGTATTGGGAACATATTCTAAGTAACAAAAACTTAATTTAGAGTAATTTAACACTATTAACACTTGTAGTTTTGTGTTTTGTTATGTAAGAACAGACCATATTCATTAAGTGTTAGTAAGGGAGAATAACTCTTCTTGTGGTACTACCAGCTTATAAAGTCCATACTAAGCGAAGCATATTGAGATGGTACTACTAATAAGCAATAATTCCGAGGTTATAGAGGGACAACTCATAGTTAATGGCTTACTGGTTGTATAATAAGGCCATGCAGAATAAGGCATTAATGAGTACGTAATAATGACCAATTAAGAGCCAATATGTTGCTAATTTGCATGCTAATAAGCACCTAATTAATGGTGACCATGTTCCCCATACTAAAGTGTTACCGAATTTTATTTACTATTATTAATTTCACAGGTAAATAAATCCATACCGTAGTGAAATATTGATCGTCCCTTCCACCGTTATCATTTTCAACCCTGTCACACTGAGTTCAACCCTGTTATTTGATGAGTTTTTATTCATATTTTGATGATAATAACAAATATGAGGATAATGGTTGTTGAACTATGTATACAATTTACTGGATAATAAGAAATAATATGAAAATCTAATCAAATTCTAACATTAATGCATATTTTTGATAAAATATGAAGGCCAATCTTAGATAAAGCCCTAATTACCTGCTTTAGCAGTCAAAAATCGGCGTATTTACAAATAACATTATACTCAGAATAAGTGGTTTTAAACAAGGGACATCTCATTATTAAGGTTCTGCAAGAATTTACTTGAATATCTTTTAAAATCATATTCACACAGGGTCCAAGTTGTCTGTGATGGGGTTGAACTCAAAATGACTATTAGTGAGAAAGAAATGCCTAATAACGATTAGCATTTTTTTGCCTGAGGTGGGAAAATATATTTTCTCAGAGATTTAACTAGTCTACTATCAGATGTAGTGATCAATGATGTAATTATCTGAGGTAATTTTTTTCAAAAATGGTGAGAGCCAAAAGGCACCCGTCTCAGAGAATCACCCGGACATTTCCTCTCTCGCATCGACGGACCAGCGTTCGTTGCTGCTGACGCTGCCGAGACATTGCAAGGAGTCTTGCCGACCGCGCCTCTTCACATTCCACTGCAGGTGTCTGAGTCACCTGACGTCGTACCGCCTGAAGTCTGGTATTTCGTTCTTCTTCGGGCTCAATTGAACGACCCTGACTGGCATGAAGACGCATTGCCTCAAGTCTTGCATCTCGCACATCATCCGTCTCCTGCTGTCTTCTTACTCGTGCTCGCATCGCAGCAGGAGTTTTCCGACTTATGGATGGATTTCTTCTCTTTCTTGGCATCTAAAAGAAAAGATTAGTTTTGAGCAGAATTTTAATAGCATTTGTTGCTTTTCGTAAGGAATATCATGTTACCATGCATAACTTAAGAAAGGGGCTCAGAAGAAACTGCAGCCTAACATTTGTCATTACTGATGTCGGAAACTTGAATATTAAACATATTGAAAATCTCATCAAACTAACTGTTTTTATTATTCTTATTACTTTTCTACTCTTTCGCTGATTTCTTTTTCTATCCCTTCTTGGTTGAGTCAATCGTGATCGAAGATATGACGTTTAGAATGCGAAGGTTATGAGGAAAAAAATTTCAGTTTGATGAATATGACGTGATAAAAGGTGGCAATAAAAAATTGTCACGTGCTTTGTGGATAAGTAAGTTAAGAGTGCTCACCACTCTCCCTCTTGCAACCTCGAATCCAGGGTGATGATGTGCAGTAATAACCCTGGCACCGAGGCTGAAAAATTGCTTTGTTTGATATGATGTTAACCACGTATGGCATCTAATATCCAAGACACCACATGTTGCCACAAAATAAACTCAATTTCGCAAATCAAATACTTGGTTTTTAAATATTTTTGAACTGTGCAATCCTTGGAAAGTGCTGATTCTAAAGATACCTTACACGGCATTGCCCAGGGAAAATGTTGTCATCAAAACAACCAACACGATCGGATCTTTACGATATAAGCAATGATTGAAATATAGGATAATTTATGATATGATACATGTGGTAAACGTATGTCAAATAAACGACTCTTATTAACGAAAATTATCAAGTGTGTATTAATCGCTCAATGCTCAAGCGCCTCAGGGTAAACCACGTTGCGTGTCTTACTATTTGGCGCTAGGACAGAAAGCTTTTCTGCACTACCAGCTCTGGAGGCAGCTACATACAACTGGCCGTGTGAGAAACATGGAGCCGAAAGATTTACTCCAAATCGTTATAAAAGTCTGTGTCGGTCTATGGTAAACATCAACAGTCAAATGTCCCCCATCACCAATTGCAATTTCATTGGAAGAAGCCTAACCTGTCATTTTACAAACCTACGAAATTGTGCTCCAGTATTTCAATTTCTTTCTTTTTTTTTTAAGTTGTATGTGGTCCATTTGGAGGCCACTTTTTTTTCCTTGCTTCTCCAGATGGAAAATGTTTAAAGCCGCTTAGGCTAAGTTCAGTAACAATGAGACAGTAGTATTTCCATGAGTAATGGGAGAGATGTTTTGTTTGTGGACACTACACTCCATCGCCACTCGGTGGCACTGTGAGACGATGGATGGCGGACAGGGAGTGCTGTAAGGGGACAGAAGAAGAACAAGCAGCGCGAGCAAAATAAATTCGATTTCGCAAATACATCAAATTTTTTACTTGGTTTTTGAAATATTTTTCTAACTGTCCAATCCTTGGAAAGTGCTGATTCTAAAGATACCTTTCTTTGTGTTCTACAGTGAGTATTTCTGGAGTTTTAAGTAAACGTACAAACATACACGCCTGCTTTATATATAAAAGATTCTTATTTCATCCCATAAAAGGAACCTTTGAGCCAAGCACCAGGTATGGATGATGTGCAACTGTATTGTGCTGAATAAATAAACAAGGAAATAGAACGCTCCTCTTCAGCATCCCTGCTACAACGGTACAAAAACTTGCAATACTACCCCACAAAGGCTGCTACAGTTGTTACAATACCATTGATAATTTGTGTTACTGCCTTTTGACACTAGAGGGGGACATTGGCCTTCCCTTAATATGAATTGCAAATCTTCCACCATCTTCTATCATATATATAAAGCAAGCGTGTATGTTTGTATGGTGGGTTAAAACTCCAGAAATACTCATTGTAGAACAAAAATAAACGTATCTTTAGAATCAGCACTTTCCAAGGATTGCACAGTTCGAAAAATATTTCAAAAACCAAGCGAAAAATGTGATTTATTTGCGAAATTGAGTTTATTTTGCTCGCGCTGCTTGTTCTTCTTCTGTCCCCTTACAGCAGTCCCTCTCCGTCTCATAGTGCCGAGTGGCGATGGAGTATTGTGTCCACAAACAAAACATCTCCCCTATTTCTCATACATACTACTATGTCATTATGACTGAACCTAGCCTAAGCGGCTTTAAAAATGTTCCATCTGGCGGCGCAAGCAAAAAAAACACAAAAAAACCCGTGACCTTCAGATGGACCACATGCAACTTAAAAAAGAAAAGAAATTGAAATACTGGAGCACAATTTGGTGGGTTTGTAAAATGACAAGTTATGCTTCTTACACTGTGAAATTGCAATTGATGATGGGGGACATTTGATTGTTGATGTTTACCATAAACCAACACAGACTTTTATAACGATTGGACTAAATCTTTCCGCTCCATGTTTCTCACACAGCCAGTTGTTTGTAGCTGCCTCTAGACTGGTAGTGCAGAAAAGCTTTCTATCCTAGCGCCAAATAGTAAGACACGCAACGTGGTCTACCCTGACGCGCTTGAGCACTGAGCGATTAATATACATACACATTGGCAAAGAAGCTTGATGAATGGATTGAAAATTATGACATTTGATAGTTTTTGTTGATAAGATTCATTTATTCGACATTAGTTTATCACATGGATCATATCATAAATGATCCTATAAGAAGCCGGGGGAATTACACACGGGACATTCAAATGTAATTTTAGGGTCTTTATTCCGATAGTAAAAATACAGAGAGAGAAAAGGTAAGAGGCTTCACAATATCCCACTTTAGCTCTGTGGGTGTGAGGGTTTTTTTTGTTTTTTTTTTTGGAGGGAACAATCGCTTCAGTTAAATGCAGCTCGAAATACAAAAAAAGAAACTTGTATAAACACAAATACAATAAACAGTGGCAGCTTCTATGGATGAACACAAACAGTATTATACACCACTCTTCGTATTCACAAATGAAAATACAATGAGAAAATATAAACAAAACAATCTCTATTCCACTGTTGTATTAGCATTCGCATATTGTCTTGAAGTCAGCAACAGCAAAATCAATTAGCTAATTCTTATTCTTGTGCACAAACATACATATGCAACTCAAAGTTATACAAATTAGCAAAACAAAACTGTTATCGTTTGACTGACATTTGTAAACGGTTTTAACAAACCTCGCCGGTTGAAAGATCTTACACCAAACCCTCGCCATCATCTGGTCATTGTTCGTCTTCTCTGATCTCTATTCTGTGGTTCTGCGTGGCCCAAAACAAAATGGCCACAACGAACATTGTTCACTTCCTGACAGCGTGATATCGTCAGCGATACGTGTCCCACTCTTAAAGCGACAGTAGCATAAACGTCAATACAGAAATGGGGACTTGAATCATGGTTTCCGAGTTCATAAGGATTTAAATGAATTTCTTTACATTCTACACTAATACTCCGTTACCACCGGGTTACACTCTCCCCTGCTTAACTATCAACATCCTCGGTGACTGCATAAGTACTCTTCACCTCTTTCAAAGCTTCTCTAAAGAACACTGAACCAAAATTCGCTAGGATCTGAGATACAACAGCTGATCTTAGGGACAGAGACTCTAAAGCTGATTTTGGCTCATGATGCTGATTTGTATGCACACCAGCATTGATTCTTTTACTCCTGCGAAGAGAACGGTCTGGTACAGGCTCTAAATCAACAGTTACTGATTGTCCCAGTTCAAGGTCCAAAGTCAGTCTCCATAACACTGGGCTCTACATCAGGCATTACTGACTCAATAGACTGAGGGTCAAGAACAGGTAGGGGATCACTTTCTGGATAACTCTTTACCCTAAAAGAAACCTCTTCAATCACAATTCCATCATCATATTCTCCATCTGACCTCTCTGATTCTGAACCTTCAGACCGAATAGGCTCACAGATTGGTCTGGTAACCTTCTTTGTAGGCAAAGTGCTAGGGAGTGTTGGATTTACACATGGCCTAATGTCTACCCTGTTCACTCTCGTAACAGGCGCTCCCTCAACAAGTCGAACTGTGTATGTAGTTCCTCTGCATGTCATCTTACAAATAGTAACAGTCATCAAACTCGGCATCTTCCCCTTAGTGTTAGGCTCCCCTGCTAACGACTGCCGTGAGAGGGCATTAGCTGCTACGTTGCGCCGCCCTGGACGATACTGAACTTCAAAATCAAATGCAGCCAACTGCACTACCCACCTTTGCTCTATGGCCCCTAGTTTTGCACTTTTGAGATGACATAGGGGGTTGTTGTCAGTCACTACCATGAATTTTGAACCAAGCAGATATCCATGGAATTTCTCTACTATTGCCCATTTGAGTGACAGTAGTTCGAGCTTCATGCTACTACAGTTCTTGTCATTCTTTTCTGTATTTCTCAGCCTCCGACTAGCATATGCAGTTACCCTTTTTCTGTCAGCCTGTTGCTGATATAGGACTGCTCCTAAGCTATGACTACTCACATTGGTCTCTAATATGAATCGACGGGTAAAATCAGCATAACCAAGTATGGATGCACTGGTAAGTTTTTCTTTCAAGCTGTCAAAAGCATTTGACATTCTGCGTTCCATAATGCCCAAAGCATTTGGTTGACTTGAGTTGAGCTGCCAGCTTTTAGACACAAATTCACGACGTCATGAAGTGGACCAGCAATCTTTGAAAAAAAACCTCAACATATCTCCTATAATAACTACAAAACCCAAGGAATGATCTAAGTTCCTTCAATGTAGCAGGGGCTGGCCATTGTTTTACAGCTGCTACTTTTCCAGGATCTGTAGCTATACCGTCTGCGGAGATTTTATGCCCCAGGAACTTGACTTCTTTTTGAAGGAGATGACATTTCCCAACTTCACCGTCAGGCCTGTCTCTTTAAGGCATTTTCTCAGTTTCTAGCCTCTCTAAGTGTTCCTGGAAGCTCTGCGACTACACTAGTATGTCGTCCAAATACGCTAGCATAATCTGAAAGACCAGGTCACTCATTGTTGCCTGCATTAACCGTTGAAACATTGCAGATCCATTGCAAACACCCATGGGCATGCGAAGATACTCAGAGACCAAAAGGCGTTGCAAATGCTGTCTTATGCCTGTCACGTTAATCTACTGCCACCTGGTGGTACCCACTGGCAAGATCAATGGTTGAGAAACACTTCGCACCTTGTAAAGCATCGAAGCTCTCATCGATGCGGGGTAGTGCGGACGCATCTTTGTCTTCTGATTTAGCGTTCTATAGTCTCACATAGACGTATAGTGCCATCAGCCTTTCGCACAATCACCACAGGAGAAGCATAAGAACTGTTACTATCCTGAATGACACCTTTCCTGAATAGCTTTGAAATGTGCTGTTGGGCCTCTCTGTACTGTGTCGCTGGAATGCGACGGTACGGTTGTGCAACTGGTTCCTCATCAACCAGCTTAATTTCATGCTTAACTTGATCGGTATAGCCAAGATCATTATCATCATCAATGAAAACATCTATGTACTTAGCTAGTAACTCACATAGTTTATTTCTCTCTTCAACTGTGCCACCAATTTCAAGCTTGTCAATAACTGACTGCACTCTACTCTGAGCATCAGAATCATTTCTCTCCACTGTGACCTGCCCAACATCAGCAGAGATGCGCTGAAAATTTACTTCACAGGTCTGTTCACTGTCAACACTCTCAACTCGCGATACAATACCCAGCCGGGTTCTCGGGCAGAGCCACACATCCTCTTGTGAGAAATTGACAACTTGGACCGGGACGGTTTGATGCTGACCACTCACCAGCGTTGGAATGACCACCAGACCTTGAGGGAGCGGTGTGTTCTCAGGTTCTACCAGCAGTTGAGCATCTTTCTCAGCCCTCTTAAGGGTCCCTTTACCACAACAGTGGCTACGGATGATGCAGGTATGTGTACCTTATCTCTTCTAGCAATGGCTTTCTTATCAACATCGCATATCGGCATTTGCCGAAACACAGTTCTCCATTATGAATCAAATGTACCACCCAGTGTAGTATCAAATTCAGATTGCACTAATTGCCAACACCTGCGAATGACATTCATAACAATGATACAGGGTTCTGTCACCTGGAAGCTCTTAAGAGTCCTTCACAACCAAAAAGTCACAATCTGGGATTTTCATACCCATTGCTTCAACTTCCAATTCAAGGTAACCTAGATAAGGTATCTCTAGTCCATTTGCAGCAGTTATTCGAAGCCAACTGGAGGTGGAATGCATATCCTTCCCTCTAGTGATTCTGAAAGAACTTTTCAGTAATGGTGCTTACATTGCTACCAGTATCCACTAAACAATGTGCTGTAGTACCACCGATATTAAGCGATTTTACTGGGCATTTTCCTATTGCACGCTCTATCACCTGTTCTCAGGTTGGTTGTCTTTTCTGTGAGTTGTCTATCTGCCCCCAAATTGCCCGACTCTTTATAACCGGGGGGGGGGGGGTCTCGTTACCCTGAGCATCTGTGAAGGCAAGGTCTGTAGAAGCATTGTGACGCTTCTGTCTGCAATTCTTAGCAATATGTCCTGCAGTCTGGCACTTGAAACATATCGGCTTACCATCATCTGTGAATTTAGGCTGAGCTCTAGATTTGCTATCGGAAAACACACCAGTGCCCTTGGTCTGCATAGCCAAATCCTGTACTGTCTGGGTTAATTTACGGATGGCTTTCCCTTGCTCTGCAATGATTTCCATCACATCCTCTAGAGAGACTGTCTTCTCACTAGTTGTAACTGTTGTACATTGCACATCAGTAGTCAAATGACTACAGCCCATGATTTTACTTTCAGTCACCTTTACATTTTCTCCTGACTCCTCCATAGTCCACAAGTAAGCTTCCTCACGCACTTCTATCATATTAGCATTTGGGTGAGTTCTGACATATTTGAGGAGTTCTCGTTTCAATGAATGCTCTGACTCCCTCAACAAACTGATCCCCGAGTATCACTTTTCCATTAGCCACAGAACCGGGACTTGGTTTCTGCACTAAGGTTAGGCCTTGTGACAAAGCATGTGAAAAGTCACGTATGTTCTCACCTTCCCTCTGTTTACAGCTATAAAAGCTCTGCAGTAACTGAGAAGCACAACGTTTGTCCCCAAAAGCTTCCTTGAGATAGTTAAAGAGGTCACTTATATGATCAGTTCTAGCATCATTTCTCAAACACACCTCCTTTTAAGGATCACCCTTTCAGGAGGGACATGACAAAATCAAACTGTTCAGGGGCAGATTGAGTTCTTGCATGTAAAACACATTCAACCTCTTCGATAAACTCATTAACAGATCTCCCATTCTCATCAAAATCATCACTAAATGGCAAAATGTGATGTTCTCTGGGAACATCAACATAGGTTCTAGTGGGTGCATCATTCATTGAGGCAACTGCATTCGTTAGTTTCCTGTTTTTGAATCAGTTCTCTAATCTGTGCCTGTACATCAAGTTCTTCTGCCTCACTTTCACTCCCTGAGGAGTGTTCCTTATTCACTGTTGACATTTTCCTTTTTTTTTTCTTCAAAGTCCAGTCTAGTCTTATACACTTTGACAAAGGATAGAGACAGGGCAGCAGGGTAGACCTGAAGGAGGGACTGTGGTGACATCATCTCCAAATTCTGGATTCCCGGTCTTCTATGCCACACCAGGCACTGCATCATCTATTTCAAGGGGACAGCTGGGCCACTCTTCACCACTACCGTATTTTTTTTATTTTAAGCTGCATTCACAAAATTTTTCAAAACTATCAGAATAGGGACCCCACTCCTGGTACCAAAATTTGAAGCCGGGGGAATTACACACAGGACATTCAAATATAATTTTAGGGTCTTTATTCCGATAGTAAAAATATGGATAGATAAAAGGTAAGGGGTTCACAACATCCCACTTTAGCTCTATGGCTGTGAGAGGGTTTTTTTGGAGGGAACAATCTCTTCAGTTAAATGCAGCTCGAAATACAAAAAATACTTGTATAAATACAAATACAATAAATACTGCAGTGGCAGCTTCTATGGAGGAAAACAAACAGTATTATACACCATTCTTCATATTCACAAATGAAAATACAATGAGAAAATATAAAAATAAAACAATCTCTATTAGTGTTTCATTAGCATTAGCATTAGCATATTGTCTTGAAGTCTACGACAGCGAAATCAATTAGCTAACTCTTGTTCTTATTCACAAACATACATATGCAACTCAGTTATATAAATGAACAAAACAAAACTCTTATCGTTTGATTCACATTTGTAAACGGTTTTAACTAACCTCAAAGGTTGAAAGAGCTTATGGCGGACACAAAACCTTCGCCATCATCTGGTCTGCAATGGTTAGTCTTCTCTGCTCTGCATGGTCCAAAAAAACGTAGCCACAACGAACATTGTTCACCTCCTGACAGCGTGATACCATCAGCGATACATATCCCATTCTTAAAGCGACAGTAGCATAAATGTCAATATAACAGAAACAGGGACTTGAGTCGTGGTGTTCGAGTTTATAAGGATTTAAATTAATATCTTTACATTCTACACTAATACTCCTTTATTACCGGGTTACATATATTTTATCATCAATTATATCATAAAGGTCAGATCGTGTTGGTTGTTTTGGTGACAGCATTTTCCCCGGGCAACGCCGGGTACCTCTGCTAGTCTTTTTATAAATCTAAAGCAAGAGTGTATGTTTGTATGTTCGCTTAAAACTCCAGAAATACTAATTGTAGAACAAAAAGAAAGGTATCTTTAGAATCAGCACTTTCCAAGGATTGCACAGTTCAAAAAAATTTTTTTCAAACACCAAGTAAGAAATTTCATTTGCAAAATTTTTATTTTGTGTTGATTTGCGGCGACGGCGGCGGATTTGCGGCGACGGCGGCGGATTTGCGGCGACTAATACACACATTGGCAAAGAAGCTTGATGAATAGATTGAAAATTATTACATTTGATCATTTTTGTTAATAAGATTGGTTTACTCGACTTTCTTTTATCTCTATCTATATATATATATAAAGCAAGAGTGTATGTTTGTATGTTCGCTTAAACTCCAGAAATACTCATTGTAGAACTCAAACAAAGGTATCTTTAGAATCAGCACTTTCAAAGGATTGCAAATTTCGAAAAATATTTCAAAAACCAAGTAAAAAATTTGATTTATTTGCGAAATTGAGTTTATTTTGTGGCAACATGTGGTATCTTTTGGATATTTGATGCCATACGTTGTTACGTCATATCAATCAAAAATGTTCAGCCTCGATGCCAGCGTTATTACTGCACATTGTCACCCTGGATTCGTGGTTGCAAGAGTGACAGTGGTGAGCACTCTTAACTTACTTATCACAAAGCACGTGACAATCTTTTGTTGCCACCTTTTATTAGGTCATATTAATCAAACTGAAATTATTTTCCTCATAGCCTTCGGTACATGTTAGCGTTCTAAACATCATCATATCTTCAATCACGACTGACTCAACCAAGAAGGGAAAGAAAAAGAAATCAGCAAAAGAGTAGAAAAGTAATACGAATAATAAAAACTGTAAGTTTAATTTGATTCTAATGTTTAATATTCAAGTTTCCGACATCAGTAATGACAAATGTTAGGCTGCAGTTTCTTCTGAGCCCCTTTCTTAAGTTATGCATGGTAACATGATATTGCTTATGAAAAGCAACAAATGCTATTAAAATTCTGATCAGAACTAATCTTTTCTTTTAGATGCCAAGAAAGAGAAGAAATCCATCCATGAGTTGGAAAATTCCTGCTGCGAAGCGAGCACGAGTAAGAAGACAGCAGGAGACGGATGATGTGCGAGATGCAAGACTTGAGGCAATGCGTCTTCATGCCAGTCAGGGTCGTTCAATTGAGCCCGAAGAAGAACGAAATACCAGACTTCAGGCGGTACGACGTCAGGTGACTCAGACACCTGCAGTGGAATGTGAAGAGGAGCGGTCGGCAAGAATCCTTGCAATGTCTCGGCAGCGTCAGCAGCAACGAACGCTGGTCCGTCGACGCGAGAGAGGAAGTATCCATACATTGGCGTTCATGTATGATCCATCTGAGCCAACAACCTATGCCAGCATCGTTTGAATGAATGAACTCTGTCAGCACTGCTCAGCTCACAAGTTCACAGGAGAGACGAAGAGTGTGTGCTGCTGTAACAGCAAGACAATCTTGGAGCCCTGTCCAAGCATCGAAAATCGCTGCAGGAGCAAGAAAATCATATTTCTAGACGCACCAGGGGGCACGGGCAAAAGCTTCGTCGTCAACAAAATTCTTAAAAAGATTCGCTCTCGAGGCAAGATCGCTCTTGCAACTGCATTGAGTGGAATAGGTGCAACACTGCTCGAGGGTGGAAGAATAACGCACAGCACCTTCAAAATCCCATTGGATATGCATCTCAAAGAGCAGTCAACCTGTGGCATAAAGCGAGGAACAGCGCTAGCCAAGGTCATAAAGGATGCTGCAATCACCATTGTGGATGAGGCCCCGATGACTCATAAGTCAGCTTATGAAGCTCTTGATCACACACCGCAGGACATCAAAGGGACCTCAGAACCAATGGGAAGCATTCCAATGGCTTCTTGGATGAGAGGCGAAACGTCTTCACGGATATATAACCAAGTCCATCCAGTTGCACTTGATTCAATCCTTTGGATAACTATGACCTGGATGAATGAGAACATTCAGAGACATCCCATCTTTGGCGCCATGTTACGGTCATGCATCTCACTACCAACATGCGAGCTCACCTGTCTGGCGATGAAGGGGCTCGCCACTTTTCTAACCTTCTCCTGGATATTGGTGATGGAAGGATTCCACATGCAGATGAACCAGATACCATCATAATTCCTCCTGAACTTGGCAAGGCTGTTTCAACTCTAGAGGAGCTTACAGCTGAGGTCTACCCTTCCATAGTCACAAATGGAATGAGCGTGCCATTCTCTCCCCGCTGAACACCACTGTCAATCAGCTAAAAACTGGTCCATGGGAGAGTTCCCTGGAAGTGAAAGACTTTACAAGTCTGTAGATAGTACCATTTGTGTTGATGAAGCAGTTACATACCTTGTTGAACTACTCAACTCTACTGAGCTATCAGGCATACTCCCTCATATCCTCAAACTGAAGGATGGTGTGCCGATCATGATTTTGCAAAACATGGGAGCCTCCGAAGAGCAGTAATGGCACTTGCTGCATTGTAATTTGCTTACATGTCAATGTTATTGAAGCCAACATCTCATGTAGGCTGTACTAAGGAGAAGTCATCCTCTTACCAAGGATACCCCTTATTCCCTCCAACTCCAAGCTGCCCTTCCGGTTTCGCAGACTTTAGTTCCCCTGCAAGCCATGTGTTGCAATGACCATCAACAAAACCCAAGGACAGACTTTTAAAAGGATTGGAGTAAATCTATCTGCTCCATGTTTCTCACATGGCCAGTTGTATATAGTTGCCTCCAGAACTGGTAGTGCAGAAAATGTTTCTAAAAGAAAGATGAGTGGAAGCTTGATGAATGGATTGAAAATTATGACATTTGATAATTTTCATTAATAAGATTCATTAATTTGACATTCCTTCATCACATGTATCACATAATTAATTATCCTATATCCCATCATCCATTATATTGTAAAGATCAGATCGTGTTGGTTGTTTTGGTGACAACATTTTCCCCGGGCAATGCCAGGTACCTCTGTTAGTGTTGTATACAGACTCTCAAATCTGGAAACACCTCTTCTCACATGAGACTGCAACTGACCTGAGGTTACATTGTTATTTTGATACCAGCAAGCAACATCTTGCAACTACAAAATCATACCAAAACTCCAGAGTAGATGTATTTATGCATGCTCAATAATCCAGTAAGAAAATCATAGAAAGTTGAATCAGTTCATCTGGATACAACGTTTATTGACAGAAATGCTTCATATCTAAGTGAGTGCAAGTATCCCCACCCTTGTAAACAATACAGTGGCTTAATGACCGAAACCAACGATCAGTTTCATATGCATATAGGCGTGACCATTAACTAGATTTCAAAGGCAATGTGTACTATTCAGAGGATTGGGGAATAGTTGCAATCACAGCACTGTAATCACCACTGGTTTATGTGTAGACAGCGGTTGTCCTTCTTCTCCCTTTGATCAGCTGGTGCACTGTTTGGGCGTCTTCCTGGCTTTGACAAACGCCCAGTTAGGATAACCACCCAGAGCCTGTTTAATGTGGAATTTCTCCCCTTCCCTGGTCACTGTGTCGGTGGGGATGTTGTCAGCTCGGTGGTACAGCGTCCTGACGACTCCTTGTTTGTGCTCCAATGGATAATGATAATAATAATCATTCCATTTATATACCGCTTTTCTAGACACCCAAAGTGCTTTACATTGAAGCAGTAACTCACATCAACCACCACCAATGTGTAGCACCCACCTGGGTGATGCACAGCAGCCATTCCGCTCACCACACATCAGCTTGAGGTTGAGAGGGAGGAATCACTGAGCCAATTACATGGGGGGATGATTAGGTGGCCAGATGGAGAGATCCAGGTTGAGAATTTTGCCAGGACTCCATGGAACCCCCTACTCTTTGCGATAAGTCCCATAGGACCTTTAATGACCACAGTGAGTCAGGACCTGGGTTTAACGTCTCCTCCGAAGGATGGCATCTCCTACAGCAGTGTCCCCGTCACTGCCCTGGGGTATTGGGATTTGATATTTGTTGTTGTTATTAGGACCGAAGGGAAGACTGCCCCCTACTGGCCCACCAACACCACTTCGGGCAGCAACTCACGTTTTCCCAGGTCTCCCATTCAAGTACTAGCCAAACCCATACCTGCTTAGCTTCCTACATTAGGTAGAGCCAGGGTAAATGTTGGTATGGCTGCCGGCAACGATGGATGATGAGAGTCAAACCTTAAGTACTGATCAGTGTGTGTTGGTTTATGGTAAACATCAACAATCAAATGTCCCCCATCACCAATTGCAATTTCACAGTCTAAGAAGGCTAACCTGTCATTTTTCACATCCTCTCTGGTGAACTTGATGTGGTTGTCCACAGAGTTCATGTGGTCGGTGAAATGTGGTACATCCTGAGATTTAATTTTAACCGAGGTGTCGTCCACAAATCTGAACCAATGGCTAGGTGGTGTCCCTAGATAAGACATCACAGCCCTCTTTTCCACTTCCTCCACATACAATTTGGCCATTTTAGGTGAAACTGGGGAACCCGTAGCACAACCATGCCTCTGCCTATAGTACTGCCCCCTATATGTAAAGTGGTATATATTGGGAGGTGGCGAGTATTGGGCTAGATGTCCTACTTGCCAAAAGGAATGTGAAGCGATGCAGTGGCCTCTCGCTTGCTGGTGTAGTGATCGCCGCGGGTCCATCAGGACCTTAGCATATGGCCGCTCCTACGCAAATGTGTCCGCAGCAGCACCTTCTCGTGGTACCTCCTGTTTTCACAAGGTCTGCTGCGGGGGCGACTGGGTTCCTGGCGGTATAACCAGGTGGGCTGATTGGACTCATCAGCCTTGGTTGGCAGGCAATCTAGGAGAAGGACAACTCTGATCTCAAACCCAGGTAGATGAAGCTCGTTAGCCTGTCGGGCAGCTCATCTAGGAGAAGGCAAACTCTGATTTAAAACCTCCGCTGCCTTGCGGGTATACTCGTCTATGGGAAAGCCTTCGGGAAGAAACCCTGAGGAAAAATCTGCATCCATCTCCACTGCCAGTCGTCTCGCTAGTCTTGCCACTGGTAGTAGGTGGTCTCAGACGAGAGAGTGGGGTTGATGATGCGCAACTCTTCCTCACTTTAATCACTGCGCAAGTCATCAGTCATCCATCACAGGATGACTAGATGGTCCTCGTCGCTGCGACGGACGAATAACATATGTGAAGTACTACTCCAGAGTATATAAGTTTTTGAGATTTATAACAATACATTGCATTAATCAAAGAATGTTGAATTAGTTCATCTGGACACAATATTTATTGAGAGAAATATTTCATCACTCATCTAAGTGACCTCTTCAGTCTCAACTGACTGCAGGTATCCCCACCCTTATAAACAATACAGTGGTATAATGACCGAAACCAACGATCAATTTCATATGGAAATATGGGTGACCAAAATGTCTGTGAATGTCTCATTCATCCAGGTCATGGTTATCCAAAGGAGTTGAATCAAGTGCAACTGGACTTGGTATATATCCGTGAAGACGTTTCGCCTCTCATCCAAGAGGCTTCCTCAGTTCGTGCTTTTCTGACTAGACCAAGCTAGTCTGACTGGCTGGTGATGAGACTCAGAATTTATCCTCTTGGGAGTCGTTGTCAGAGCTATAGATGTCCATGGCTCTTTGTGTCCCGATGTTTACCAACGCCCGTCGCTAACAGAGCCATAGATATGAGTGGCTCTTTTGTGTACCTATATTTGGCCGCGCCCGTCGTTATCGGAGCTATTGATATGCGTGGCTCTCCTGTGCTCCGATGTCCAGCCGCGCCCGTCGCCATCGGAGCTACTGATTTGCATTTGTTTAGCAGCGACGGTCGTTGGGGTGTTAGTTTCGACTTCATTATTCAGTGGTCATGAGAGTCGTTGGAGCAGTTAGTGACCGACTGTTGTTCTTGGAGGCTAGGCTTCTTGAGTCTCCTGGGTAGAGATGAAAGGACAAATGCAAATCAATAGCTCCGATGGCGACGGGCGCGGTCAAATATAGGTACACAAAAGAGCCACTCATATCTATGGCTCACCAGCGAGTCAGACTAGCTTGGTCTAGTCAGAAAGGCACGAACTGAGGAAGCCTCTTGGATGAGAGGCGAAACGTCTTCACTGATATATACCAAGTCCAGTTGCACTTGATTCAACTCCTTTGGATGGGTGACCAAAGTTTCAATGCCTGTGTGTACTATTCAAAGAGGATTTGGGAATATTTGCAATCACAGCATTGTAAGATGGTGACAGATGTACTCTAAGGTCATGGGATGGTCAGATGTACTCATACCAACCGCTTATTCTGATTTTCTTTAAAGATTATTTTTTGGCATTTTCTACCTTTCTTTGATAGTGATATTAGAGAGAGACAGAAAAGGCAACAGAGAGAGAGAGGATGACATGCTGCGAAGGGCCCAGGACAGATTCGAACCTAGGCCACTGCAGTAAGGACTCAGCCTTATGTGGTACACGCTCTACCAGGTGAGCCACCGGGGCGTCCCCTGATTTTCTTACCTGGATTATTGAGCATGCATAAATACACATTGCATTAATATTTACACTCTTTTTGTTTGGACAAAGGCTATGACAGTGAATATTTCTTTCCAAGCTCTCACTGCAGTAAAAGTGAAGCAATTTCTAAACTATATGACAATAGAGGTTAGCGGCTAAAGGACAAGCTCTTCCTCATTCACCTTTTACAGTGTCTGGGGTAGTGCCAATGTCTCCTATAATGTAAAAGCAACAGCGATGGCATTACAACTCACCCTGATCATCCCTTTTTTGTCCTTGCGTTGACTGGCAGCGGCCTCCTTTGCCCTATCTTTTTCTGCTTGTGTTCCAAACCGGTTTGCAGGATTCATATCCTTGGGTATCACTCCCCTTTTCCGGAGCTCAATCTGCAACTGTTTCATAGACAACTCTTCAATAAGTTTAACATAAATGTAAAACAGGCCCGCTTGCTTATGTTGAGAGGTAGAAAAACACATTATAATGATCCATGTCTTTACATGATGTAGGAGCCCAAACCTTTGATGAGTCCTGCGCACTGGCAAAAATAGTAGGCACCGCATCCTCTCTAAGAAACTGTTTGCCATTGTAGTCCCTGAAGCAGTCCGGCCTGAAATGCTCTGAGCAGAGGCAGGTGTTGGTGGTTGGGATGAAATTTTTCAGGCCTAGACTATGCACCCACTGGTTGGCAAGTTGCGGTTTGCTGATAGGGAACCTGCCATAAAGGGAAATCAGAATCAGAATCAATTTTACTGGCCATGTAGGTTTGCACATATATGGAATTTGACTCCAGTTTCGTGGCTCTCAGTGTACTTAACACAGAACAGCGGTGGCTAACCATTTGCCATGGAGAGCCATGTGTATGCAGGTTTTCGTTCAAACCCGACTCCACACCGGGTGATTTCACTGATTAGCAACACTTCAACCAAAGAGGAAGAATGTATCAGTGAAATCACCTGGTGTGGAGTCCGACTGGAATGAAAACCTGCATACACAGGGCTCTCCATGGCACATGGTTAGCCACCCCTGAGAATAACAAGACTACAACACAACAACCTTCAGATATGAGGTGAAATTAAATTTCAGATGAAATGAGGTGCCCACTGATTTTAAAGCAAGACCAGCTGTATGATTTCAACCATGCATACACAAGTCAGGCTCATCACTGTTCTCTATCTGACTGAGCATTACTGTATTTTTCACTATCAGCCTTCCATATGGAATAAGTGCACATACAAGTAGCAGTCTTTTGAAATGACAGAATAAGGACTTAAAACATTATTCTCTACCCCCAATCAACCATGGAGGCAAATAAACTGTCAACAATTAACAATGGTAAATTAGACTTAAAAAAGGGAATGGTAATAAATCAATTGTTTAAAATAAGCAAATAAAAAGAAACATAAAGTAGTACATTGGTTCATTTTAGACAGTAAACTCAGACAAGTATTGGTTTGTGACCATTTTTTCAGTAGAACATATTAAGACTTGTCTGATTGTACTGTCCTTTCTATCAAGTAAAAATGACTTCGTTTTGCAATTCCTCAAGTATGTTTTCCTTGCTAGATCAGCATTGTAGCAATGAGATCCGTTTATTCTTGGTACATGACATTAGGATGCGTTTTTCTTTCTTTTTTCTTCTTTCTCTCATGCGTTTTTGGTGTGCCCCCCCCCCTCTTATTGTTCACAGTGGTTGAGTTTGGATTGTGCAGCACAACTTGCATAAAATTTGAATTTATACCGTACAGTGTGAATTGAGTTTGAAATGCATTGTAGCTGAATTAATTTAAGAGTAGGTGAGAAGGGGCAGGAAAAAATATATATACTTCCTCCTACTCCTTTTCGAACATGTAACAAATAATCTGATGCATACGGACATTTGTTCGCTGAGTTTGATGTGTGGATTTGTTGATCACTTCAGATTACTGGCAATGGCTTATCTGTATTATTTACATGTTCGAAATAAATCATCATCGTCATCATCATCATCATCACTGTGCTGCACGTAAAAGTGCAGGGGCAACTGCAATACAAAAGTCATTCCAAATCAAATGTCTTTCAATTAACTTAACACTAATAAAGATACGTGTGCTGTACCGTGAGCATTAAGGAGAAATAGGATGCATGTGATTAAAACGCAGATTAAGGATCGTCTTAACATACCGGTAAAATCTTATGTCCGACCCTTTGATAAATTTGTTGGTGCACCCCGTTGCGGCACATATGACCGGCATGATGTCTTTGATTTAGCCTTTAAACAACTTTTCGGATAATCTTTTTTGGAAAAACATGCAGAGACAACGTTTTCCTTCTTGTTGTTCGTCTGGCTTCTTTCTCGGCGAATTTATTCAACACCACCGTTTCCGGTTTTACCACTAACACGAGTGACCTCTAGCGGCAGGCAAGATCGCATTTTATTTCTATTTGCTTATTGCTTAATTTTTGTTGTATTTTCTTAAATCAAAAATTTCCACAAACTCAAACATATAAAATTCCACCGAGTGAGGAGGAGCTGTATGTCATGTGCATATAAATCTAACTTATAAAAATGTTTTAAACGAAAAACACACGTTTAAGAGACTCGATTGCCTTTTGCACCAAGAAAACAGCTACAGAACTTCATCTTGATATATATTCCAGACTCATTCAGATCTAATATTAATATTTGTATTAGTATGTGTATTATATTTATGTCTTGATAGAATAATAGAATTCATTTAGAAAATTTACATATTTCAATTAGTTGGTGTTATTTGTGAGAGAGAAATGACATTTTTACTGTAAAGATTATATATCATCTCTCAATTTAACAGTTATAAAATTATTTCAACACCTCCAAGTTTTTATAAATAATTTGAGAAGAATATCAGTGCACAGCATGAATGTGCCATCGTTGCAAACAGAAAGCCAATTCAATCGTATTTCAACTAAAAACAGGTTATATGTTGTTCTTTTGTTTCTGGTGTAAAAGCTGTAAATATTATCTATAATAGAGCTTCCTTTACACTGCAGTATACTTTAAAGAAAACTAAGTACAGGAAGACACATCATCTGAAATATAGGCATGCTATATATTGGTTTGGAGAGGACACATTACAGTGCTTAAGTTCTATGATGGCACTTTCACAGAACTCAGTTCAACTCAAAACTTTATTGCAGACTCAGGGTTCATAACAGACAAAGTAAAAAAAATAAAAAATATAATAAAACCATAAAAGATAAGAACCATTGATAAAAGATAAACCCAAGACAATACATAAACACAGAAAAATAACATAAAAGGAACAAATCAGTGTCTTATAAGAAAGAAGGCAGCTATACCAGTGATCCCACTGCCGGGATTGGTAGCATGTGGCACTGAAACTTATATTTGTTAAACTCATGATGATTACATTATCAGAGTCAATGAGCCGGCAAATAAATTTATACATAAGATTTCTTAGAACAGCCTAAAAAGCATTGATTCCTGCAGCTACAAACATTTAACTTGCACTACACAATCTGTCTTTTTAGTAGTATTCTCATAGCATCATTCTAAGCTTCTCGAAGTCTCTGTAAGCTTGCTCTTTTTTTGTAGTTTGACCACAGGTGTGCAGTATAAAGCCGTGTACAATATGCTCTGAACAGAGACATCGTCACACTAACTGAACACATACCAAAGTTGAGTGAGAGAGTGTTTGCTTGTGCATACATCATGCGGCATTGCCTATAAATATCATCATCATCTGTAATTTGTTCAGTAATATAGTGTCCAAGACATTCCACCTCATTACATACCCCAAGATATTATCAGACAATTTAAAATCAGGAAATTTTAGATGACTGACCTCTTTGGTTCTGCAGATCATGACAACACTCTTACTAGCATTGTATTTGATATCCTGCTCCACACCATACACAGAACATATATTAAGGAGCTGCTGGAGACCAGCGATGAAGGGACTAAGGATGACAAGGTCATCCGCATATATTATATGGTTCACCAAGGTATTACCAATCATGCACCCAGTATTACAGGCTTTCAACTACATAGACAAATCATCAATATATAGATTGTAGAGAATTGGAGAAAGAATTCCCCCTTGTCTGACACCACTGCTGACCCCAAATGGGGCTGAAAAGCTATTACCCCATTTCACTTGCATAGTCTGGTGGGCATACCAATAAGCCAGGATTCGCACAATGTATTTAGGCACCCCTCTTTGACTCAATTTAAAAAACAACTTTTTGTGATTAACACAACCAAAAGCTTTGGAAGCATCAATAAAACACATAAGAACTGATGAGTTTTTAGCCACTCTATTTGTTAACAATTTCCCTTAAGGCATATATAAATAAGTCAGTGCCATGTTTATCTTTAAAACCAAACTGGTTATCCGTGGAGTTGATAAACTAATGCCTTCTATCCAGCAGGATTCTTTCTAGGACTTTTGACAGTATGCTGGCTAGAACTATAGGCCTATGTAAGCTGCATACTTTACCAACTTTGTCCTTAATGACTAGCACTAACAGAACAGACAATATTGAGTCTGTCCAAAGAAACTGAATCAAGTGCAACTGGACTTGGTATACATCCGTGAATGGTATATACCAAGTCCAGTTGCACTTGATTCAATTCCTTTGGATAACCATGACCTGGATGAATGAGAACATTCACAGACAATATTGAGTCTGGTAACAAGCGATGGACCATGAAACCAGTAAAACAAATATATGGAGAGGAGCTATCCTTAGACTGTCATATTTAAGGTGTTCAGCAGTAATATGATCTAAATCACTTGCTTTGTTAACAGACAGCTTGTTTGTAGCTAGGTTCACCTATGTGACATGATCACCATTGAATCATCACCCTCAATATTGCCCATCTTACAGAAGTGCACATGCCTGAATGTTTCCATTTCAGAAGCACCCACCCCAAAAACCGACTGTGCAGTAATACACTCATATATCCACATCTACACTGCCCTGACATTGCATTTACATTTATGCTTGTATCTAGTCCACACAATTCAGGGAAATGTAAAAAAATAAAAATAAATTACACCTAAGAACTTCTAAATTCACCATCAGTAATAACGACGGGCTAATAGAACAGCTGACCCCTTTAGCTTGAAACCTTTTGCAAAGCAGTCAAGAAAGCAAATTGTATACGAAAATAGTACACTTAATATATTTCAAACAATTATGTCCTACCAGGAAGTGAGAGGAATATAATCTACTACCATAACTCTGTCAACAGAAAATACATGCCTAAACCACAGGCTGCTCTTTTAGGCTGATTCAGAATACACTGTTCTTGATGCGAGAAATACACAGTTGAGGAGCAAAAGTTAGAACAAACAGCTTGCCCTGAACCTTCGTTTTTTCAGTTTAGAAATTGTATTTTTGGGCTAAAGAAAGTATTCCTCTTTGGAGTTGCGAATACATCAAACTTTTCATACCAACAGCTCATTAATTTCGCATGTACATAAATTGTGGGCTTGAGTCGCTGTAGTAACTGTGATGCATTACATTGGTGCATTACATTACATTGGTGAAAAGATAAAACTTTCTGATTAGAGGTTTTGCCTTCATTTTCTAAAATATGGAGAAGACTTTGGATGTTAGTAACATATTTAGCTTACGGTTTCATAAATTTTGGAAAAAAACCTTCCAATTTTGACCAACCAGGTAGTCATCCCTATCTGCTATAAAAATGTTAACACAGGCAATCTGACTTTATTCAGACACATACAGGTCCATCTTTAAAAAAAAAAAACAACAACAACAACAACAGCAACAATACAGGACAACAACACAAAAATATAGTTAAAAAAGCAGTTCACAAGTCTACAACGATTAAAACCTATACAAACATTTGTTCCAATGTTTCCAGAAACAAGAGGACTACCTTGTGTCACTTTATGTAGGCTCAGTTAAGAGCATTATAATCACATTCTCGTAATCAATTAATCGGCACATACATTTGTACATAAAATTCCTCAATACAGCATGAAAAGTGGGAACATATATGACCTGCACTTGTCCATCTTGGAAGCTTGAGCAAGATTCTGAAGGCATCATTATATGCTACCTGCAGCTTTTTCATTTTTGCTTTGCTATAATTGCACCACAAGTGGGCTGTATAGAGTGGAGTACAGTAGGCCCTAAAAAGAGCAGTTTTAACCTCATCTGTACACATATGAAATTTGTGTGTCAGCATGTTGGCTTTTTCATGCAGTTTGCAACACCGGCGCTGCACATCATTGTCATCACATCAATCATTCCTGATGATGTGACCCAAATATTTTACTTTGTTCACCACACTTAGTGCTTGTTCTACCATGAAGAATGAAGGACATTTTTTGCTTCTGATCCTCGTTGGTTTTAGCAATCATGAAAACACTCTTTTTAGAGTTAAATTTAATGTCATGCTGTACACCATAACTTGAGCAGGCTCTGGGCAGCTGCTGTAAGCCAGCTCTATAAGGAGACAGGACGACTAAGTCATTGGCTAACATCAGATGGTTAATAAAACTTCCCCACCATACAGCCAGTCATACACTCTTACCTTTTTGAGGAGATCATCCATAAACAAATCGAAGAGAACAGTTGATAGTATCCCACCTTGTCGGGCCCCATTGGTCACTAGGAAGGGTGCAGATATACTCTCAAAATCAAACCGAGTCATACAAAAATAAAAATGCAGTGAAACCTTTTAGTATAATATAAGAATATTTCTTCATTCATTCATCATCCAAACTGCTTATCCTTACTCAGGGTTGCGGGGATGCTGGAGCATCATACCTGTCTGATCTCCTTAAACCGTACATTCCATCTCAAGCTCTCCGCTCTCAAAATACAGGGCTCCTGTGTGTCCCCAAAGTTAAAAAGATGCCAGCTGGTGGCGGGGCCTTTTCCTGTCGGGCCCCGTTCGTGTTGAATAACCTGCCTGCTGCCGTCAGACCACCAGAGTCTGTTGAGTCATTTAAATCAAATCTTAAAACTAATCCTTTTGCCTTAACCTACAGTTAGTTGCCTTTAAATTGAACTCTTCATGACCTGTACTGCATGGCAGGTCAGTTTCTGTCTCAATGAATTTACCAATAGAAGAATATTCAACTCAATTCAAAACTTTATTGCAGACTCAGGGCCCATAACAGACAAGACAAATAGGTAAAAGACAATCCCTAGACAATACACAGAGTAAACACAATAAAATTACATAAATGGAACAAGTCAGTGTTGTGAGTCAGTGAATATGAGTTACCAAAAAGAAAGAAAAAGAAAAGCCCTGGCTCTGTTCTATTTATTTTCATTTTTTACATTTTTTTCACTTGAAATTGTTAAATAAAAAAAATAAAAAAAGTGTGAGGTCAAATACAAATTCATTCAGTTCCGCCCACGGGAAGAAGACGTGACTCTAGTTTCACCTTGATTTGGGGAACTGAAGAAAACAGGAAACTTTTCCTGTATGAAAGTTACCCCGATTTCCCCTCAGCACTCACCCAAGTTAGCGCACAATTAAAGCTTTATTCACAGCTCAAGTAGCATGAAATTGAATACTCAGTAAAACTGGAAGCGGCCTGATCGGCTCTATCGTAAATCTTATGCCTTTGGCCTGGATGATAATCAGATATAAACAAAGGGACCGATGTGAATCTGGGATTTTCATCTTGCTTCTGTTAGTCATCTTTGTCGCTGCACCGTCTTACCACCCGAAGGGACCCACTTCCTGCTTTGAGTGGCTCTCCAGTCACATGATACGTACATTAGCTAGTTAGCTAGCATTAATTGTCAATGCCACTTTCCGAAGCCACAACGGATGGAGTTGCACTTGCAGTCTTGCATTACAAACTGTGAGAACCATCCGACAAGTCTACGTAGCCGAATGTGGTGATTATTCATTATGACTGTTGAATATTTGACGTGGCGTTTGCTAGTTAGCTTTTGTCAACTTGTCAAAACGTAGCTAGCTTCCTTTCGTGAGTGGGTGACTGGCTAACATTAACATCAGTTCTGCTAAAACAACATGCCAGCTTCACATCAGTGTGCTGGCCTTGTTTGAGTTAAACTAACCTGTTTATTTCATTCGTCTATGTTTTTGACATTTCTCGACTGATTCAACACAATATGTTTTGACCCTAACGCTTACAAAGCTAACCCGCAGTCTCAATATATGAACACCTAAGCTAACATAACACACGCTAACTGTTGATCCTTGTAAGTTACTAACGTTACCAAGTCATTAACTTGGCTAATGTTAACAGCTTTCCTAGGGTGTTGTCAAAATGATGTTCAGGTTAATAGGTTCACATATATGTTCACTCTTAACTCAAACATTTGATACACGAGCGAACGCAGGTGACTTGCGCATCAGCTAACTTGTTCCTAAGTGTTTACATAACAGGTTGCGAAACTCGTTTCCACGATCTTGCTAGTTGACACTAGCATTAGGCAATATTTCATTGTAGTTTAGCTCGGCCTCAAAGTAATCCTTCGACGCATCTGTGTTGTTGTTGTTTTTTCCATTAGTGTCAAATCTACGTTAACTAGCGCCACCTCGTTGATACCTCTGGGGCCCACAAACGTTTAGGTTAGACTTGACACAAAATGACGAGTCCACTTCTTCTTTTGCCATTAGCGTGTTTGTGGGAGTTTATTGCCAAATTAACTTGGAGCCAATATTCCCAGTCATGATGATCAGACGTAACATGAGGTTGATGCTGAGTGTGCGATACAGATTTGCTGCTTAACGAAGAGTTACATCCGCTTACAGTTTGAGAATGACATGAAAGGCTGTTTCCCACCCATTACTGCTTACTGGCCCAGGAGGCAGTTTTCCTGTTTCCTGTTGGGCTGCACACTTATTTTAACACTAAGTTACATTGTCAGGCCAATTGACAAAACTGCTACAGCCCACTCACATGAGCACTAATGATGACCGTGACCTAGCTGACATACATATTTGGAGTCGTTTCTGATATTGTCTAATGTGGGAATTTTAGCTGGAACTTGCTGGTCGTGCCTTTTCTCTAAACACTTGGCCATCTCAAAGCCCCAGTATTGTCAGTACAGTTCAGAGAAATCGTCTTTAAAATCTAGTTTTTGGTATATAAAACATATTTGTTTTGCTATACAGTATATGTAGTTGACAGACATGATATAATCGGTAAATTTGAGACAATGCTGTCTGTGATTGAATAAATTTAGCCTTAACTAATTGTGTTTACAATCTTTGATAGACGCTTGGTTTTACTCAATCAGTATTTTATTATCTTTCTTTGTCTTGGCACTTGTTTCCATTAATTTTCAACAGTCTATGAAAGCACTCGTATGAACAAAGGTAACTAACTGATAAGCTGTACAGAACATTGGACTTGGGAGAGAGAGAGAGGGAGAGTGAAAGGGCTCAGGGTTATTTCAGATCACAGGCAGAGCAGAAAAGGCTAAATACTGTGATGTTTTCTCCATTCAATAAACTCTTATTGCTATTTGCAGTTAGATGTTCTATCAGATGTTCTCGGCTTAGGTCCACATCCTCTATGCTATATTTAAACCATCAGAATGGGAACCATGGTTGATGGATCGAGTTGGAAATAGTGTTGAACTCTAGGTTCTCAGTTTGTGACTATTATGCCTCTTTTGACTGTGGACTTTTCTCTCTCATGGGTCCATTGGTCCCTAAAATAAAGGCGATGCCTCAGATGTAGCTGAGGTAAGTAATGCTCTGTGGCGGTCTTCTGTCTATATGGCATGCGTGTAATTAGTTTCAGAGACATCATCGACTTTTGGGAGAAATTTATCTCGTGTGTGTGTGTTTGTTTCAATTTAATATATTTTTCAGGATTACAGCTCAATTTGTTTTTAAAGTAGCCTACACGGATTGGTTAGCTCAGGCATTGGCACATGGTATTGGTTATGGTTTGATGGAGAAACGAGGTGTGGGATTGGGGGCTCTCTAAGTAAGTGTCTTTCTACATGAGGGTGTTTGCATAAAAAAGGGGGTTGCTTGAATACTCAAATAGGAAAATGCCTGAAACATCACAGCACCATGGGGATTTCAGAGTCATGTAAATGACCCATGGTAACCTCTCATGTCCCTCCCGCCCTTCTGTTTCTTTTTCTCTTCTCGTCTCCCACAGGGCATTGTAAAAGGCTTTGCTCATCTTCATGATATTGAGTTGTCAAACTCCCACCTGATAATTCAGGCAGATTTTGTCCCTCTAGGACCGGACATCACGACAAGGCTTACCAAATAAAGGAACCTCTTCTGTCCACATAGAGATATTGACATACTAAGATTGTGTATGGACTTTTGCAAGATGGATATGCTATAATAAGACATCAACTTCAGAGGTAAGTTCAGCCCTACACAGTGGGTGTGATGCTATAAGATGTACTGTACAGTTGTAGAAAAGATGTGTTTTCTAGTTTGAGGTGCCTGTTTTTGTGTGGGGAGTTTAATTTCAACATGAGGTGCTATTTGGGTACCGACTTGCATCGATGCTACCCAACACCAAAGTTTCAACAGGGAACTTTCAATTGTTGAACTTTCAGACTAAAAGGGCTGACATCTTGACTAGAGCTAGTTTATTGTTGATGTTAGCCAGCTGCTAACATTGCTGTTACTGCTATGAACTGTTGTGCTACCATGATCTTGAATTAGCTAACCCTAACTAGTCAGTTATTGACTGAATGTATACTTGTGAGACCTTAAAAGCTACAGACACACAAACAAGTCACCAAAATCTTTTTCATAATCCAGTATCTTTAGATTCTGCTTTTCCTGTTCTTTCTTGTGGAAGAGCACATAGTGTTCGCGTCAGTGTCTCGTAGCCATCGTGCTGCCTTTAGCCCAGTCTTCATCAAGATGTAGCTGTGAACACCGGCCATGGATCCAGAGCTAAATGGAATGTTACATTGCCTATTTTGTATACATAAAAACAGTCTGCACACTGCCAGGTATCCTCCCATATGGTGTTTGTTGACACATCAAGTTTTGATCTGCAAAGGATCTTGATGACAAAGATCAGAGCAATGATGTATCAACAAACACCCTTACGGGGGCATTATGTGCAATGTACAGACAATTTTTCAGTATACACTTCTATCACCTGCCTATATTATTTGCTTGTGCAACCTATGTTAACCTACACACTATGTATTTTGGGTATGATTGGGGTTGACATAGACAAGAAAAAAAAGAGATAACTAAGAAGCAATGTGTCATTTAAGAACAGGCAATCAATGTAGGATCAAGTGGGATATGATTAAATCTCAGAATAACTCATCTGCTGCTGCTTGATAAACTTGGCCTGGCAAGTGACAGCATTTATGTTGCCACAAGATGTTAAACCGCTGGCCAACAAAACACAATGCTCTAACTGTTTTTTTTATGGACTGCTTCCATGTCAGTGTATCAGTGTATTTCATGTGTTGATTTTACCTGGGCACTCTGCCTAAGGTCCAGATTGATTTGTAGTCTCCCATTGCTTTGAGTCATTTTGGCTATTCAACAGCTTAATTGGCACCTCAGAAAATTTTATGCACACACATACACATATGCACACAGATGTATATACACACTCACACAATCTACAAAATTGCCAAGCTTAAGCTTCTCCTCATTATTCTTCCACATATCACAGTCATTGCCAGCTAACTAATTCTAACCAGAGAGGCAAATCCTGATCATATGTCCAACTGCAGTGCAGAAAGTGTACACAAACAGGGCATTTTCTTTGAAATTATCATTCAAGTCGCAGTGCAGTTTCAGTTTGAGTGAAAACCTGGGGCAAGCCAACATAAAAAAATTAATCAGTTTTTCATCAGTGTGTATTATTGCCGTTATAAAGTATCGTCAAGGTGTGATGAAAATGTCTGCACTGTAAACAGTAAAACATTATCTTGTGATAGTACATTACATTCTAAATATACAGCATAAAAATTAAAGATTGTTAAAGCAGCTGGACTTTAATAATATCACACATTTGGTCTTGTATGAGTCATTTGATTAAATCTTTTTTTCGCTGCTCATCAGAAACAAGCCAATACCTCTGGTTTAGTTTTTGTCTACTTTGGGTTACTAGGGTACATTAAATGTAAGAGAGGAGCTATTATGTGGGGTAGGTTTGGCGCAATCTGAAGTTTTTCAGCTGAATCATCTTCTGTGACGTTGGCGTGCTTTGCACAGTCCTCTGTTCACTCAGTACCAACAATTCCACAGTGATATGACTTTATGTTGGTTTCCTTGGCATAACGATTGTGGGTAGTATAGATTTTATCAGGTTGGCTGCAGTGGTCACACCCATATTCTAAAAGTGATTGTACCTTTATCACTGTTAAAGAAGGTTGAATCAGTTCATCTGGACACAGTGTTTATTGGGAGAAACAATTTATCACTCATCTAAGTGACCTCTTCAGTCTAAACTGACTGCAGGAATCCCCACCTAACAATAAGGAATGAAAGCTGTTAAAACAATGTATGCTGTTAGATGCCAGGAGGCTTGCCATGACTTGTACATTGGGGAAACTAAACAGATGCTGGCCAAAAGAATGGCACAACACAAGAGAGCCAACATGTCAGGCCAGGACTTCACAGTCTACATCCATATACAGGCCAGTGGCCACTCTTTCAAGGATGAGGATGTGCACATCCTTGATAGGGAGGAACGCTGGTTTGAATGGGGAGTCAAAGAGGCAATCTATGTAAAGAGGGAACGACCATCCCTAAACCGAGGGGGGAGGGGGGCTAAGAGTACATCTGTCGCCGTCTAGGCTACAGGAGTAAACCCCTACAGAAAATCAACGTCCGCAGTGCTGCTGTTTTTTTTCCCCTTTTTTTTTCCTTCCCTTTTGTATCTGTTTAAGTCAGAGAGTACTGCTAGTGTCATGTGTGGCTCCCGCTTCTCCATCTCGTAGCCCCCCCTTCCCATCCTCCCCTGTATGTTTGTGCTGTTTATCTGTTGTCTTGTTTCACCCCGTTTATTGTAAATCGACTTTGAGTGTTAGAAAAGCGCTATATAAGATTGATTTATTATTATTATTTTTATTTTTGTCATTATCTTACAATGCTGTGATTGCAAACATTCCCAAATTCTCTGTGAATAGTACATGTGGCCATTGAAACTGTAGTTAATGGTCACGGCCATATTTGCATATGAAACTGGTCGTTAGTTTCGGTTGTTATGCAACTGTATTGTTTATAAGGGTGGGGATACCTGCAGTCAGTTTAGACTGAAGAGGTTACTAATACCCCTTTCACACTGGCTAAAAATAACCCTCGAACATCCGCCTTTGGTGGTCAGTGTTACATTGACCAAAGGTGGATGTTAGTCGGTTTTTTGGCCAGTGTGAAAACACTATTAGATGAGTGATGAAACCTATCTGTCAATAAATGTATTCAGATGAACTGATTCAACCTTATTTGATTTTCTTACCTGGATTATTGAGCATGCATAAAGACACTATCACTGTTAGTTACCTGCTTGTGTACATCAATTGCCCATTCAAAATGGCTTGCAGCTAAAGCTGTAATTTTCTCTCACAATCAAGTAAAAAAAAAAAAAAAAATTTCTTAGGAGTTATGTTTGCAGAAGTGTATGTTTGTCAAATTGGAAATTGCTTTTTTTTTTTGCTGGCTTGCTGAGAATAACCAGAAATCCCACGTCGGCACTAATATGACTGGATTTTCCTCAAATGTGTCCAGATGTGGCAATGACAGATTTCATTTCTGCTTTTTAGCCAGCGCATTTTTAGCGCTCTTGTCTTTTTTGTTGCTCAATGCTATAGTTAAGAAAACTTCAATTTAAAACCAAGACTTTTCCTAACAAGACAGTCAAGAGTAATACCAAAAACAAATCAAGTTGAAGAAATATTAAAAAAAAAACATTCTATCAAATAATTTCTGCAGTGGTATTCATTTACTTTCTATTTGGAATGTGTACACTTTGCACCCTAAATACTCCTAGAGTCATAAGATATCAGTTTGGATTACTCTAGCCAGGGAAATATTTCTTTTTTTTATTCACAGTATCTTGATCAAGATTTAAAACGGTGATAAGTTATGACATCAGCAGCTGATATTTAACTTCAATCTAACCTATAATGATTTTGATTCAGAATCTGGCTATTCCTGTGGATTGTTGCTAACATTTAGCAATTGTGTGCAGGTGCAGGTTGATTTCGTAATGACAAGCTGCTGTGCAGAAGATGTCCGCACTGTCTGCGACTGATATCCCAGATGTTGGTCATGGTAAGAGAATAAATTGCCAGCTAGGTTAAGCTTTCTTCATTCATTTTTTTTCTGTTTGTTACTAAAAAAAAATTGCCTTTTTCTTCAGTCCATTCTTGAAATGGGGATCAATGCTGGTGTTTGAATAACAATGGAGAAAAACCCCATCATGCATCATGCCCTATATACTTACTTTTTGTTATCAAATGCAAGCAGTCTCCACATAATTGAAACAGAACAATTTGCTCATTTGTGCATGCAGCTGATAAAGCAGATATGGGAAAGGAGAGTTAAAATGAAAACGCCATCCAATCCAACAACCAAGTCTCTTTTGAATCTGCATGGTAATGTGTCTCTTGCTGCAGATGAGAGTAAGGTGTTTGATAGGGCCTCAGATCTGCAGCTGGACTGCATGGTGGAGGAAAGAGGGGGAGCTGCTGAAGTGACGCACGATGGCCTGCTGTCGTTGGATGACCTGCCCCCGCCAGATGATTTCTCTGTACCCCCACACAACGGCCCTTTGCTGACTGAGATGAGCAGCCCTCTGCCGGTAGAGCCGAGTGACATTAAGCTGGATCCAGTTACAGGCGACATGCTTGCTAACACAGGTGTGTATGTGTCGTTGTATTTCCACGCATAACTGAAGTGTCTTGACAATAATTTTGTGCTTACCTTTTCCCTCAGTAATAAAAAAAGTTTTTTTCTGAGGTAAGGTACACCGCTTGACTGACCACATATTAAAAACTTCAATAGAAACTAGATAAAGTATATTATCAAAGGAATATTTTGGCATAAAAGATTTGAGTTCCATAAACCTTTTAGATGGCTAACTGGAGTTGAGGAGAAATTAGAACCAAGGATCAGGCCTTCAGTGTGCGCAATTCTGTTTGATTTACAGTGGAAAATGGATAATGTGTAAATGAGTAATTGCAAATACAATCACTTGTGCTTAAAAAGATTAAGAAGACTCAGAGAATCCACTTCTGTATGCCTATCTTAACTGCATACAGTTTTTTTTTAATACACTGTGCTGCTGTGGTCACTGTTGTTCGTCTTGGTATGAAAAAAAAAGCCCTCGTTCAGCTTACAAGTACAGCAGCAGGCAGTTTATGTTGGACAGTGAGAAACAGGTGAGGATAGCATCAAGTGTTGTGAAATCAGAGTGCAAAAGACTTTTCATGAAATGGTGAACTCCTATTTTGAGTCACAAGGCTAAGTCGTGCCCAAGTTAAAATTGTGGGAGACATAGGTTAGAGATGTTTAGTTAACTTGTGCTTAAAGACGCTCCAAGCAAAAAAGAAACATACTAACACAAATTCTCTGTCAAGTACTGTCAGTTAGTATTGTAGACTAACTACGTTCAGAGTCTTCTAAAGATAACTCGGACAATATGATTTGAAAGCTTTGGTCAAAAAAGAATCCTTGCCGTTACAATCTTTCTTAAAACAAAGTAATTGGCGTGGATATGCAGTCTCTTGTTTTCTCACTGTCTCTCACATCCTCTATTCTTCTCCGTGGTCAAGATACCTGGACAACAACTAAGGTTCCTCACCTTTTGTGACTTAAACAAAGTACCTGATTATAAATGCATAATGACACATATGCATTGACACATGTCTGAATACATCTATAAATAGTTATTAATTATACATTGCTTTAACTGTAAACATTCACTATCAGTATCACCTTTTATTTATTCTTGTATTCTATTATGAACTTATTAACTTACTAATACTGATGAACAACTGTTCATCTGTAACTCCAAAGGATACACCAACTGAATTGGTCTTCTCAGCACTGTCCCTGGGGTTGTGCGAACTGCACATGGACTCACTTGGCCATATTTACCTAGAAACAGTTTTTCAATCTTCCCTAGCTTCCAGATTTGCCTTGGCATGTTATCCTCTTCGATGAGTGCTACATCACCCACCTTCAGCACAATGGGGTTAGGGGTGTCTCAACGGTATGCTTATTTTAAGTCCAACAAGTAGTCCTTTCTCCAACTATTCCAAAAACTGGACACAAATCTCTGCCTGTATCTCAATCAACGAGTCATTTCCTCTTTGGTTGCTGTTGGATGCTGATTGTCAGCTGGAAATGGCTTAGCTGGCAGAGTAGTGAGACACCGACCCACCAGGAAGTGAGCAGGCGTCAGCGGCTGTGGTTCATCCACTTCATTGTGCACAAATGTGAACGGCCTCAGATTTAGTATAGTTTCAACCTCTGTTAGGGTGGTGCACATCTCTTCAAAACTGAGTGAAGCTCTTCTCAGTCCCTTTCTCAGGCACGACTTAACTGATCTGACTAGTCTCTCCCAGAAACTGCCCCAACAGACAGCATGCTCGGCTTTGAACCACCAGGTGATGCCTTTTCTGAGAAGAATTCCATAAGTTCGGTCTGATCAATAGCCTTTCATAGCTGCTTTAGATCCTGATCAGCTCTCTTGAACTTTTTCACATTATCTGAATGGATTACCTTACGTTATCCTCTTCCTCTTTTTTTTTTTTTTTTTTGGATTCTTCCCCCTTTTTCTCCCCAATTGTACCCTGCCAATTATCCCACTCTTCGAGCCATCCCGGCCGCTGCTCCACCCCCTCTGCCAATCCGGGGAGGGTTGCAGACTACCACATGCCACCTCTGATACATGTGGAGTCGCCAGCCGCTTCTTTTCGCCTGATAGTGAGGAGTTTCACCTGGGGGACATAGCACGTGGGAGGATCATGCTATTCCCCCCAGTTCCCCCTCCCACCTGAATAGGCACCCTGACAGACCAGAGGAGGCCATAGTGCGGCAACCAGGACACATTCCCACATCTGGCTTCCCACCCGCAGACACGGCCAATTGTGTCTGTAGAGATGCCTGACCAAGCTGGAGGTAACATGGGGATTCAAGCCAGCCATCCCCGTGTTGGTAGGTAATGGAATAGACCGGTAAGCTACCCGGATGCCCCACATAGTCCTCTTCTCGCGATGAATCTTTTCACGTTCTCTGTTGTTTGGTTTGAGAGTAACTGTAAATGCACTGCTGTAGTTACAGCACAAGTGAACAGTGCAATGTATGCTTTCTTTACAAAACCCTTTTCCGTCATGGAGTGGCCCTGCAAAATCCACATCTGTAATTTTGAATGGTGGGGATTCTGTGATTCAGTCTTTCGGTAGGGGTGCGGTTACCTGCTACCTGGCCTTTGCTTTGAATCTCCTGTACTTTACACATCTAAATACACTGCCTTTCACTGACTGTCTTGCACATGAGAGCCAGTATCTTTCTCTGAGCTGCACTAAAGTGTCACTTTCTCCAGAAGACATCACTTTCTCATGATTGCATATTATCAGCATATCTGGGTAGCTGTGTTTATTGGGCAATATTTACAGTTGTTGTTCTCTGTATGTGACGTCAGACTGTTGCAATCTTCCTCCCACACTGAGTAACCTGTGATCACTCAGGAATGGTTTCAGCTCTCTGATTTTAGAGTTGTTGCTTAGGCCTTTTCCTGCATTCAGTAGCTGGATCTCCTGAGTGAAACTCTTCTTGTATTACCTTTGTCCAGTGTTGTTCTGCATCAAACGGCTCTTCAGCAGTCAGTTCTTGTTCTGTTTTTGAGACCGCATGAACCTTAACTATGAATCTTTTTATCCAGGCAGTCACTCTGAGCACTTTTTTTCCAGTTTGCTGTATCTGTGAAGCTCTTAACATGGGTTGTGTGAAGTCTGTGTCATCGTCCCTGAGCTGGTCAGTGACCTGGTGACTGGTCTTGGCTTCATTTACATCTTCTACTGGAACTTATCCACAGTGTTCTCCGTTTGATCAGGTGATGTCAGAACACTGGGTTCGTTCCACCATGGTTGGTAGATCAGCAGGGTTTCCCTCTCCCACAGTATGTGACCCTGACTCTGAGTTGGTCAGGGACTGGATCTCTGTTACTCTGTTTGTGACAAATTCTTTCTATTTCAGGGCAGTGCTGTAAATCCAGTGCAGCACTATCATTGAGTCTGTCCACATTTTAATTTGGTTTTGTTTCAGTTTCAACATCTGCATCAGACTGTTACCTAGTCTTCCTTCAATTACTGCTCCCATCAGCTCCAGGCGTGGCAGTGTCATTTTCTTAAGAGGCACAACCCTGGACTTGGAGACGACTAGACTGGTGGTCATGGTTCCTTTTGTGTTTAACCCAGAATATAAGCTACTGTACTGTAGACCCTTTCACTCGCTTCACAGAGCACATGGAGAGTCAGTGTGTCGCTGTTCTGTGGCTGCATATCTGCTGGCACCACGCTGGTATGGAGAGCTGGTGTAACTGGGGCAGTTCTGAACACTACTGTTGCCATTCTCCAGTCAGGTCAGATAGCAACTCCTCATCTCAACTAAGCCGTCTTTCTCACATTTCCTGTAACATTTCTAATGGTGAAAGGGTTAGGAAACAAAGAGTATCAAATATATGAGCTGGCAACTGTAGAACACTTCTCTTGGTTTTCTTCTTCTTTCGGAATGTTCAGTCATGGTCTGAGGTCAAACACAAAATCATCCGTTTCTGGCCTCCACACTAAGTCTAACACCTTCAACACTGGTACATGTGCTTCTGGTGCCATTAGGTGGTCAGTTGAATTCTCCCATTTTGTCTTAAGCTCAGGCTGCGGTTTGAAGTGCTTTTATTGCAAGGCAAAAAAAGCACTTAAAATTACAAGTGTAACAAAAATATTTGTATTATACTTTGGATTCGTAATTCTTATTGCTGTGACATACAAATAAGGCTGAAAGATCACTAACATAACATTGTGTCCATCCCAAACAAATGGACACCATCAGTAGCTGCAAGCGACTAGCGTGCCATTTTTAACTATACAAGGCAACCACTGAGTTAAGCCTAATGGCAACGATGACGCCGTGACGCTGATGTGCAGTCTCACACAGCACGCAGAGCTTGTCGGTCTGTAGCTCACCACTGAAATTAAACCTCCACTCTGCTTGTATAACTGGTTTAATTTTACTTGATGTTATTTTATTCTGAGCACTTGGAAGACCTAGTGTATATGTGAAACAATGTTTACGAAAATACAGGACAAATCGCGTCCCTTATTGCTGCAATACAGGACGCAGCATTTTATTTCCAATACAGGATGATCCCGTATAATAAGGGACGGGATTTTCTCAAAAACCATTCATCTGATTGACTTCACACTTGGCAGGTGTATTGCTGAGGACCCAGGGAAGTGTAGTGTTGTGTGTTAAAATTGTTTGGATGAGCAGTTCTCGAGAAAGCTGCAAGCTGTAAAGTTTTTAATGAAGTTAGTCATAATACATTCCACTTGTTTACTTCCCGTGGAGTGAATGAGTAGAAAGACAAACGGTACCGCTCTTCCATTGCAATCCACGTTGCAGTTGGAGGGGGCACTATACCTGTATTGCTTCTGCTTGTTCACTTCCTGTGGAGTCAACTAGTGGAAATATGAACAGCATCAATCTGCCTTTGCAACCCAGATTGTGGTCGGAGGGGGAATTACACCCGTATTCCTTCGATGAAGTTTGGATGAATGGGTCCACACTAGTAACATGTAAAAACACCAACTCATATGGGCGAGTAATGTTACATTTGCATGTAGTAGCTAAACTGGCACCAATGTTACTCAATATAGCTATCGCTACATAAATTAACTCTTATTATCTTGTTATAGTTAATTGTATATTACTACAACAAAGTGCATTATTCAGGCATTTTCAGTGGTGTAACTGGGAAACTGAGCATGCTTGTCATCATAGAAATAGATCATAAGATTGTGGGGGGTTTTTCAACTTAAGTGTAGAGGAATGTGATGTTTATTGCAACTTCGGTAATATCTGCTGCCTTACCTTTGAAACACAGCTCCCGCTCGCTCACCGGCGCTGCTCCAGTCTTCAAATGTATGTTGATAGGCTATTACTCGTGATGTGTATCCAGTCAGATAGTGCTTCGGGTAGGACATTGCTTGAGACCAGGGAGTGGTGACTACAGACAGAGAGGTGGCTGCATCAGAGCCAAAGTAGCGAAATTTTGAATTAATTTATTTTATCAGCAATCGGATAAAAAAATAACAATTCCTATGATAGTAAAAATAATAGTATAATAAATAATAGTAAAAATGTTGAATATCACATCCGATCGGCTGGGCCAATAATCGGCGGACCCCTGTTAAACATTGCTTTAGCTGTAAATATTCACTATCAATATCCCTTTTTATGCATTTATTCATCTATTCTATTATTAACTTATTAACTCACTAGTAAAGTTACAAGATCTAGCCTTTTTGTAATGAAAACCCACTCCTCATGCTCTCAAGTTTGTTGTATTTTTTTCAGTGAAGTCCCTGCAGAGCTCTTACATTAAAAGCAATATCAACCAATTACTTAAATGTGTGTGTGTGTGTGTGTGTGTGTGTGTGTCATGAAACTGGTGTGACATATTTGTTGGCTAACTTACATTTTTTCTGGTGATTTCACAGAGAAACTTGCTTGTCTGCTCAATGTCTTTTTTTTTTAAAATACCACTTGTTTTCTTTCTCTTAAAAACTCAGAATGTGGGTATGTTGATTGCAGCTTGGAATTTTTTTTTTCTGTTAGCCAGACTGTACATGTACTGCCCAGTTATAATTGATTTCTTTTAAAATATTGCCAAGGAACCTTTAATTATGTAGTACTTTGTCTCAATAGCTTTTAATAGATGATGGATGTATTTTTATAGTGTGACGATAGATGGCCAGTGCAGCCGTATTTGTAATATTAGTACCTCCTAATGTTTAATATACCTCTTCACCTTTTGCTATACTCTGTGATAGCGGATGGGCAGCCTGTGAAGAGAAAAAAGGGACCTGCCCCAAAGATGCTGGGTAACGAGGTGTGCAGTGTGTGTGGTGACAAGGCTTCCGGCTTTCACTACAACGTGCTCAGCTGTGAGGGCTGCAAGGGCTTCTTTCGACGGAGTGTCATCAAGAGTGCCCAGTACTCCTGCAAGAACAATGGCCATTGCGAAATGGACATGTACATGCGCCGGAAATGCCAGCAGTGCCGCCTTCGCAAATGTCGGGAGGCAGGGATGCTGGAACAATGTGAGTGTCTGCATGGAAAGTGACTGAGAAAGATTTTGAGACAATGTTTTCAGATTAGATTAGTTGGAACTTCAATGGATCCTTGTGGCGAAACTGACTCATGTCGGCAGCAGATGATAGAATGCACCCAGATGGAAAACAAAGGTTAAGTAGAGAGATAGAATAGGACAGGAGACCGAAACCATAACCAGCATAACAATACAGGAGGTCTATTAAAAGAAATGGAACAAGGTAGGTCCATACTTTACAAATGTAATGGTAGAACCAGTGGACATAACAACACTTGAAAGTGATGACCAGAATATATAATTAGATAAAATATGTGGAAGTAGATTATTTAGCTGTACTCTGGAACACTGGTCATGCTGCCAGTTTTCTTTCCCACCCCTGAAATATAAGTATCTATTCAGTGTTGTACTCTGAAGAGGGGGGGATTCTTTTCATTTAGAAATTTGTTTTAAATGAGTTCTGCACTGTACGATACGAAGCAGTAGCTGATTGACTGAATATGGAGAGCATTTCACTGAGTGCGTCGTCTCCCTCGGCTTTTAGGTGTGCTCTCCGAGGAGCAGATCAGACTAAAGAAGATGAAGAAACAGCAGGAGGAAGAAACTGCTCGCACATCGACAGTTATCACCCCCACCCCGCCACAGGAAGTGGTCAACCTGGCCCCTGAACAGCACGAGATGATTGAGAAGCTGGTTGCCATGCAGAAGCAATGCAACAAGAGGTCCTTTATTGACCGACCGAAAGTGACGGTGAGTAAATGGTTCTTAGTGTAGAAGGGGGATCGCTGTTTGAGATGCCAGAGCTTACTCGTGTAGATCATTGCCTATCCAGATGTTACCAGTAACAAAAGCCCAGAGCTCAAATGTACATCATGGGTCAGTTGACCACTACTCTTGACTTGCCTGATCTTTCACCACACATCATTTAAAGATGCCATCTGTAATTTTTTCATATTAAAACTGCCATATTATATATATTCATTAGCAGCTGATGAGTGCATGACGCATGAAACAGGCCTGTACTGCAATGTATTAAACTTTTTTCCCCCTGTATCTGTAAAAGAATTCATGATAATGATATTATCTCAATATCTCAGTCAAATGTATCTTTAAATTCGTTTATTGAGCGTTTTTTCCCCCCTTTTTTTCGGCAAATGAATTGCACTCAAAATATGAGTGTAGGGAGGTGGGGAGTCTGTAACCATAACTGTATAAAAGCGTACAAAAGAAACAATTACACTTAATGAGTAGTGAAAAGGCAACCACATGAACTGATAAACAACAGCGCCACAAGACCTAACAGCCACCATCAATACAATGTCAACTGAAACAAAATCACTTGCGGGAAGCAGGGGACAGAGAGTTCGTGTGTGAGACCACAGGCTCACTCTGATATACTGTGATTTAATGTCCACTGACCATGTCCTTACATCACTGGTTCCTCTTTTCATGACATGATTTTGCACGACAGTAGTAGCCACACACTGTGGTAGTAGCGAGCTAGTGTAGCGGTTTGACCAAGTTTAAACCAGTCTGACTCAATGTGAAACTCAACAAAGGATACATGCATTCAGAATATATATAACCCCTGGTTATTTTGTTATAACACAAGTGAATTTATAGTTAATTGCAAGGCAGGAAAATAAAACACTGTCAGCCACACTATCGGTTACTTTTTCAAAGGTTTTATTAGAGCAAAAGGGAAAGAAAAAAAGTTCCATATAATTCAGTTTATAGATTAGAAATACCCCGGTTATCCAATAAACAAAACTCAAAACAAGGAAGTATTCCCAACTGCATTTCAGTTAACTCACAAACAAAAATCCATAAACCCCTAAAGCTTTAGTCAAGAGGAAAAAAGTCAAAAAGAACAAATGGTCACCCAGCTTTTGCCAACTCACGGTTACCATGGGGAGTGATAATTAAGCTGTTGTCGTGTCTCCAGAGATGTTAAGCTGACGGATTCCTTGAGATGATGAGGGGAGGTGATTTTGCATGGGGACACGTGAATATATAACAAACCTGAAATTAACACAGGGCAAACAAAGGCCTGGGTAGGCTGACGAAGCGGAGGTCTAACTTCTCCCTGCTCTTTACTCACCAGCATCATTAGCCATACTGATTTGTGCAACTCATCTTTAAGGAACGTAAGGGGTCGGGCTTTCCGAAAGTGGGTAAATCAGAGCCATGTCACTGGTTGACAGGACTGGTGGGTGTGAGTGGAGGGGAGTGAAATAAGACTGATAGCTGGAGACATGTTTCTTATTATTTATAACATAATTTGGGTGATCACCATACTAGTTAGTTACTGCGTCACGGCATCACGTCAGGTGGGGGGGACAAAGTGAGAACGGAAAGAAACGGAAGAGGCACTGGATTATTTACATGATATCATATGTGTATTATTAACATGATGTCAATATTTCCATCCATCCATTATCCAAGCTGCTTATCCAACTTAGGGTTGCGGGATGCTGGAGCCTATCCCAGCAGACATTGGGTGGCAGGTGGGGGGACACCCTAGACAGGCCGCCAGTTCATCACAGGGCCGACACATTCACACCTAGGGACAATTTAGTACGGCCAATTGACCTGACCTATGTCTTTGGACTGTGGGAGGAAACCAGAGCAACTGGAAGAAACCCACGCAGACAGGGGGAGAACATGCAAACTCCACACAGAGGACGACCTGGGATGACCCCCCCAAGGTTGGACAACCCCGGGGTTTGAACCCTGGACAACCTTGCTCTGAGGCAACCGCCCTAAACACTGCGCCACCGTGCCACCCCTGTCAATATTTCATTTATTAAATGTCACAGTTATTGTCAATACCAGTAAATTTGTGACACCCGTTTTATATAGATATGTGTGTGTATGTATGTATATATATATATATATATATGTGTGTGTGTGTGTCTGTGTGTGTATGTACTGTATAGGGTATATTTTCTACCCATTCCTGCTTGCATTTTTGTATCAGCAGCCATTCAGTATATTAGCGTTCTGTAATTGCGCCTCATTTTGCTGTTTTTCATTGGTGCCGGCAGCATCTGCCATTCCCCCAAGTATTAAGATAGAAGGGGGCACGCACAGGAAATGCATCGAGTCTGTCACAAAAGGGAAAGGGGATAAAGAAGGAACTTGCACGTTGAAAGCGGAAGAGCAAGTGATAGGTGCTAAAACATAAAGTACAACATTTTCTAGTATTTAATTAGCTTTAGTTAATTGTCTGATATATGGCTTGATATGTTGCTCCATATTACTGTCAGATGACATTGTTGATCAGTCCTCTTTCCCCTAAATGCACACACTGCTGCTGGATTATCTTCTCGATGTGCCCCTACTGCAATAGTGCATAGCCAACCAAATGCTGCGGGGGTTAACACCAAAATCTGTGACCCTCAAAAGCTTAGACCTGAACGTGAGTGCTTTCAGCATATTAAGGATCATGTTCGTTTTGAATGACACTGGGATTTGCGGATGAAAACAAATTATTATGGCCACCAGATGTTGCCAAATCTGCCAAAACGGAAGAAATTATGGATAACCACTTTAGGCATTGTACCAGTGCACAAAAAAGGTCTTGCAGAATGCATTGTCTATTTGGCATAGATGGAAAAAAAATGTTCTGGACCCAGGGGGGTGCACTTCCAAAATAGTGCCATCTGGTGCTGGTGGAATCTGTCTGTTTGATTGGTGCTGACAGGCTTATGCCAGCGACCAACATCCGCTTAGACTAGTTGACCACCAAAAGACTACATGGACAGTTGTTGATTGATGTCTACATTTTTGGTTGTTTTTTGACGAGCCTTATTGAAATTTCCAAATGGTGCTTTCATGAATGATGTAAAGTGATGCCATCTTCAGTTTCATTAAAACAATAAAACAATAAAATTTAATATCCGCTGCATTCTCCGCCCCTTTTCTCTCATAAAAACTGATGGAGATTGCTTAACTTACTGGAATGAATACATTGCCTGGATAGGATTTCTACTGTTGTCTTCCAGTACTGATTTTTTTTCTTCTATAATACACACCCAAGACAGGCGGCATGGTGGCGCAGTGGTTAGTGCAGCCGCCTCACAGCAAGAAGGTCCTGGGTTTGAGCCCCAGGGTAGTCCAACCTTGGGGGTCGTCGCGGGTCATCCTCTGTGTGGACTTTGCATGTTCTACCTGTCTGCGTGGGTTTTACTGCGGGGGCTCCAGTTTCCTCCCACAGTCTTAAGACATGTAGGTCAGGTGAATCGGCCATACTAAATTGCCCCTAGGTACGAATGTGTGTGTGTGTATGTCGGCCCTGTGTGATGGCCTGGCGGCCTGCCCAGGGTGTCTCCCCGCCTGCTGCCCAGTGACTGCTGGGATAGGCTCAAGCATCCCCGTGACCCTGAGAGCAGGATAAGCGGTTCAGATAATAGATGAACACACCCAAGACACTTAATAAATTTGTCGGAACCTAGTATGTATTTTTTAGGCAGACAGGTAACCTCATCCAAGTTGGCTGCCACTGTTTCATCATTTAACAGAAAAATATCCTTTTTAGAGAATCCAGATTAATAATGGCAAGGATATAAAGTTTCAAAATTTGGCATCAGACATTGATTCATTTAATTTTACAGCTGCACTGCTGTTTTTGACAAAGTCTGCGAAGGCAGATCTGACATTTTTGTTCGTACATTACTTCTGCTTAGTGTTGCTTTCTACATTCATGATGCTGCTGTTACATTACTTTTGTGTCGCATTGTAAAATTTGCTTCAAGTTGTGTTATAGGAATAAATAACAGACTTCATCTGTTAAATGTATCATTGAGTCAGACTGGTTGTCTGCCAGGATTTGCTGTTGTTTTATTCTGTCAGCCCCAGAATATGATATGAACATATCTGGCATTCAGGATACTGATTTGCTCCCCCAGAGGCTGATGTGTATCTGCTGATGTGCTGCTGCTTTTGTTTTGGATGCATTTGAGAAGCAAGTTTCGCTTGTGCCGATTGAGTCAGTCACTAATGTTTGTGTGTGTGTGTGTGTGTGTGTGTGTGTGTGTGTGTGTGTGTGTGTGTGTGTGTGTGTGTGTGTGTGTGTGTGTGTGTGTATGTTTCTATAACAGCCATGGCCACAGAGTCAGGACCCACAGAATCGAGAGGTGCGTCAGCAGCGCTTCGCCCATTTCACTGAGCTAGCAATAATGTCGGTCCAGGAGATTGTGGATTTTGCCAAGCAGCTTCCTGGTTTCCTTGAGCTTACCAGGGAGGACCAGATTGCTCTGCTTAAGACTTCTACCATTGAGGTTTGTCAAGGCTTCATCACAGCATGTTGTTTTGTATATCATCAGTGGTAGATTTTACCTTACTGTATTTTTGTTTGGAAGGCAAGACATCTTAGGATTTGTCGGATAATATTTTATTCCTTTTCTGTGTATTGTAAGGTGAGCAACTTAACGTAGACCGGAAATCTGTAAGGAATTGCAAAGTAAATGCAACAGTGCTGCAAAATGCCATTTCTGGCATACTGAATGTCTTCCTGCATATTAGTGATGACTTCATTGAATGAATACACTGAACCAAAACGTTATGACCACCTGCCTAATATGCTGCTGGTCCTCCATGTGCCGCCAAAACAGCACCAAGCTGCCGAGGTATGAACTCTACAAGACCCCTGAAAGTGTCCTGTGGTATCTGGCACCAAAACATTAGCACCAGATCCATCAATTCCTGTAAGTTGCGAGGTGGAGCTGCCGTGAATTGGACTTGTTGGTCCAGCACATCCCACTGATGCTCAGCCGGATTGAGATCTGGAGAATTTGGAGACCAGAGCAACACCTTGAACACTGGCATCGTGTTCCTCAAACCATTCCCGAACAATGTGTGCAGTATAGCAGGGCGCATTGTCCTGCTGAAAGAGGCCATTGCCATCAGGGAATACCATTGCCATGAAGGGGTGTACCTGGTCTGCAACGATGTTTAGGTAGGTGGCACTTGTCAAATTGACATCCACATGAATGGCCGGACCAAGGGTTTCCCAGCAGAACATTCAGGATCAGGAACATTTATTTGTCATTTCATTTCATGTACATGAAGTGAAGCGAAATATCATTTCCCCCAGCCCACAGCAGTGCAACACAAAGACAAAGACGTATCCAAAACCTACAAGAACACATATATCCAAACTACAAAAAAAAACCTACAAAAACATATATCCAACATATAAAAAAAAACAAAAAAAAAACAAAAAAAACACCATCCAAGAGAGCAAACGCCAGCCAGGATGACTCTCAGAACCGCTGTCTGCATGGGCCAGTAGCTAGCCTAGCCCACCACCCTGCCTCCGCATCCTGCCAGACCACCCTCGGCGTTTCCTCCTTGGGCGCAGGGCCATGGTCCCCGGGCTCACCGGAGGCAGCAGACCAGGCTCCCCCAGCCGATCCAACTCCAGCTCTCCCAGCCAGACACCCCTGACACACCTCCCCGTATTCCACATGACGACACCAAAAACACAGTTAGCAACCAGCGGGTCGCTGCCAGACTGTCCTCGGTGCCACCGGAACTGCCAGTCTGCATGGGCCAGCAGCCAGCTCAGCCCGCCCTGCCTCCGCACCCCGTTAGACCGTACTCGGTGTTTCCTCTTCGGACAGGGCGTGTCCCCGGGCCCACAGGATGCAGCAGACCAAGCTCCACCAGCCATTAGATGAAGACACAAACCCAGACGCGAACAAAGAGACTGCATGGACAGCACTGGGTGAGGCCGCTGCAAATGTCAAGCTCGCACCGCCATCTTCCCACACCGGCACTGGGTGAGGCCGCTGCAAACGTGAGTTCGTGCCGCCATCTTCCCATAGCATTACACTCCCTTCCCTGGCTTGTCGTCTCCCCACAGTGCATCGTGTTGCCATTTACTTACACATGTACACACCGTCATTCACGTGATCTAAACAGAAATGGGACTCATCGGACCAGGTTACCTCCTTGCACTGCTCTAAGGTCCAGTTCCGATTCTTGTGTGCCCACTGTAGGTGCTTTCAATGATGAACAGGGGTCATCATGTGCACTCTGACCAGTCTGTGGCTACGCAACCTCATACGCAGTAGGATGCGGTACACTGTGTTGTGACACATTTCTTCTATTACCATCATTAAAATGTTCTGTGACTTGTACCACGGTAGAACTTCTGTCAGTTCAGACCAGAGGAGATAGCTTTCATTACCCTCGCACATGTATGAGCCTTGAGCGCCCAACACCCTGTCGCTGGTTTGTGGTTTGTTCCTCGTTGGACCAGTGTCAGTAGGTACTCACCACTGCTTATGGGGAGCACCCCACAAGCCTTGCAGTTTCAGAGATGTTCTGACCCAGTTGTTTGGCCATAACAACTTAGCCCTTGCCAAAACCCCTCAGGTCTTTACTCTTGCCCATTTATCCTGCATCCAACACGTTGACTACGAGAACTGATTATTCGCTTACGATCTAATCTACCCAGACCATGACATGTGCCCTTGTTTGGAGATGATCAACGTTAAGTTCACCTCTGAGTGGTCATAATGTTTTGGCTCATCAGTGTATCGCAATAGTTCAAATTGTCCCAAGTAAAGCTCCTCATTGATAGTTTTCTGACAGTGATGTGTTTGTCTTCCACAGATTATGCTGCTAGAGACATCTCGGCGCTACAATCCAGCCATCGAGAGTATCACGTTTCTGAAGGATTTTAGCTATAACAAGGAGGACTTTGCCAAAGCAGGTGCTTAAGCACATTTCTACCTACCAAATGTTTATTGAAGGCATTCACAGTATAGCTTCATTTGATTCCCTCTAGACTGACTCCCAAAACCTTTGGCATGGAAGCGCAATTGCAACCCCTTGTAGGGACTTCCATATTACTCTTTTTGAAGAGCAATACAGGGGGTTAGGGTAAGAGGGTTAGCAACTGCTCATTTGTATCTGTCACAGGTAAGTGGTACCATTTGGGGAGACAAAAAAAGCGAAGCATCTTTGGATAAAAACAGTAAGACATAAGGGATTTTTTTTTCAATTTGATGGTGTATTACTAGAGTACTGTATATGATAAGTCATGCTGTAAAATTATGTAGAAAATCTTTTGTTTTCCCAGCTACCTTGAGACAGATAACATTACTTCTCTGCTGTTTATCAGAAACCCAGAATTCTCTAGGACTGTTTTCCACATTTCCTTCTTGAAAGCAATTTGTAGTTTCTTCCCCGAAACAATTTGTCTCTGTCACCTCTCACCCCATTAGGGCTTCAGTTTGAGTTCATCAACCCCATCTTTGAGTTCTCCAAGGGAATGAATGACCTGCACCTGGATGAAGCCGAATATGCTCTGCTCATTGCAATTAACATCTTTTCTGCAGGTGAGAGGGCACAGGTTAAGGCAAAGCCAGTTGCTGAATAAATTAAGCAATTAGTTAATGATGCACCATTTACTCCTATTTCACAGTTAAGTAAAAATCAGTTTGAAAAAATGATTTAGCTGATGTAATCTGACAAGTAAAATAACTAATATGTTTATGTGGTATTTTGATACACTTAGATCGCCCAAATGTGCAGGATCATGATCTAGTGGAGAGGCTGCAACAACCTTACGTGGATGCACTTCGCTCTTACATCATGATAAAGAGACCAAATGTAAGTGAACTTTAGTTTACACAACTCCTGCAGGTCAGCATAACCTAGCTGCCTGTCGTCATGTCAGGGTTAGGGTTAACCATGTTTTGGTTTTATTCAGTGCAGGAGTTGGACAGTTAGAAACAGCATTTCCAGGCAAGGTCAAACAACGCATGTTTTTACCTTAACTTGTGTACACCATTTAATTTCTTATGTGCTGGTAAAATAATCACTGTTTCATTTAGGGATTAGCAGTTTCACAGTCACTATCAGAGTGGTAGACAGCATTTGTGTGCATGTATGCGATACTAACAGTGTATATTGTATATAAACTCAAATTGTGATGTAAACATAAAGATAAGCATCTTTATATCCAAAGGATTAATTCTGTAATTTTAGATGTACTTTACACCGTAGTCATGTGACCTTCTTAGAACAAGAGGAATCAATTCGGTTTCTTCAGTTCAGTCGTGGATTTGAACATCTTGTTTTCAATAATCATGCACATTTAGACTCTCACCTGAATGGCACGCTTTCAAAATGCATTTTAGTTTGTCCAGAAGAAGTGGTTAACATTTCTCCCCCAGATTGACCCAATTTTCCTGTACTGTACTGTGTACAGTGTGTCACATGGGGTACCAGCCTAAAGGAAAAGAGTGGACATTTATACTGCTCAACTTTTTATTGAACAGTACATTTAGATGTTTGCAGAATTTGTTTCAGTATACTATGGAAATATTTTACTTTCTAGAAGAAAGTAATACAGTAAAACACTGTGCATCTGTCAAGGATGCAACTTTGCTGAATAGTCCTTGGATACCAACCACATAGATGCTCGAAGTTTTGAAGAGCCACTTATTTCTTGGACATAGTTGACTGCTGTACAACAGGAAAGTTGGTGGCCATTTCATCCATGCTTCCTGTGCCTTTTTCATTTTCATGTAATGTGTTTAAAGTTGATGTGTTTTGCCAAAACAAGTTTATTTGCATAGCCCTGAATCACAGTTACAGTCTCAGAGGGATTTAGTATATTCACACAGTGAAAACCGGGTAAATGCAGTAAACTACAATGGACGATACCTTCTATCCGGAGACCCTTGATTCGGATGAGGAAAAACTCCACCTTGTTAATTTTGTTGACCAAAACTATGAAGACACATATTCATCCATGAGGAAACAAAACTGATGTCTTAATAGAAATCCATATTTGGTGCTAATCAGGATTTGGACAAAATTACGGGTAGGCGTGATTGAACATTTTAATGAACGTCGAAACACATTAGCCAACATTTTAATTTCTTGAGGAAAATGTCAGTCAACACTCGAAGAACCTGACAATAACAAAGTGAGAAGGAAATCAGAATTTGACCGCCTTAAATGAAAACTATGATGACATGTATATGACATTAGCTGGGCTATATAAATAAAATTGAGTTGACTTCTTGGTCTTTGTTCACAAAGGAGGTTTTTATTAGTTGTCTTGTTTTTATCATGGAGAAAAGGTAATTGAGTAATATTATTGTGTTGTTTTGTCGATAAAATTAACAGTGCCACTTCTCTCCTAAGAAGTGTCTTTGTTTTATTGGTTTCTTCAGGATCACCTGATGTTCCCTCGCATGTTGATGAAACTGGTGAGCCTGCGTACGCTCAGCAGCGTCCACTCGGAGCAGGTCTTTGCCCTACGCCTACAGGACAAGAAGCTTCCCCCTCTGCTGTCTGAAATCTGGGACGTCCATGAGTGACTGTGACCCTGATGCCACACCCTGTGGCCTCAGAAAGCCTGGAACAGACACGGCGTCCGCTGAGCAGTTCAGAGAGACTTACCTAGGAAGCAAGACATTCAGGAGCATAGCTTGCTTTCCTGCTCTTCCAGTCAGGGATCGATTCCTACTTCGGAGAACATTTTCTTTTCTTTTCCTCACCATTTCTTTTTTGGAGGTTTCAGATACAGCAGTGACCCTTACCATCCAATGGACTGCGGAGTGCGTTTGCATTGAAAAGGGATTTGAAGTGTAAACATCTAGTTTTCAGTCAGCCCTTGTTCTTCCTGTTGTGTTGACACTGCGATAAGCCTATGCTAGCAAGATCAACACAGGCAAACCGAGTTCAGTAGCCAGTGTTATTCATGAATCAATATCTGTTGAAAGTTGTCAATTTCTAGTGCAGTTCTATAATCTTATCTCTAACAATGTTAATCATGAAAATCTAAGCAGGTCTTGGCTATGGCTCTCTAATATTACAGTCTATGGAAAAAGACGGTTGCACATAAAGTAGCAATTTTATGCAGTTGTGCAATAGAATAGTATACTGAGTTGGGGATAAACAGGCTAATGTTGTTAAGCAACATTTCTTGGTGTTAAACTATATAATAAAGTGGAAGGTCATCCGATTGCTGCAGTTGATATCGTGCGTTGTGATAGAGCAGCTGTTCGCTCGTGTTCCTTTTGAAGAAGGTGATTGATGTTGAAGTTGCTCAGGTAAAGTAATGTGATGTAGAACTCTGTTAATTGGAGTTATCTTTATTTGCCGGTAAATTACTGGAGTTTATTCATCCAACTAACCAAGGGACCCTTTTGGTCATGCCCGCAAACAGTCATGTAAATGGAACATTTATTTTTACAAGAAAAAATTTATAGCGTGTTCACATAAAAGAACATCAGACAAGATTATACAATCACATACTAACGCACAAGGAAGTAGAGGTCTGCAAGAACTGATGGTAATGTGACCAGCAGGGAGAGCCCTCATCTTGTAAACTACTTTAGTTGGAGAGCTGTCTTTTTCTGAGACATGTACAGGTAATGGTAACGTGGCTAGAGGTGTTTTTACATAAAGCCGTTGCACCCGGAAATATGTGAGACTGATGTGTGCTGAGGATCCATGTCAAGCTGACAAGCTCAAAAAAAAAAGGGAGGGCAAGTCATCTTTGCTGTGTTCCACCTTTTAGTTAAACCCATACAGACCCATGACAAAATTAAAAAATTGTAAATCGGTTATATGAAAAACGGCTATTTTACTTGTCTAATTAGAGAGCATTGAAGTAACTTTAATATTGGACATTCAAACATTTGAATCTTGGAGTTAAAGTGTTCATACTCTAGAGTGGATAGACAGAAGCTTTATGTTTTGACAGTACTTGATGGAGGGAAATATTGAATTGCTGAAATCAAAGCAAAACTTTACTGCTATTCAGAATTCATATACTCTTATCTGCACCTGCTGTGACTCACCAACAACTGTGACCGGCTGAATTTCTTTAAGTTCAGCTATAGCCAGACTCGAGCTATGTTATATGGAAGACGTGGAGCACAGAACAATAGTTTTGAGTAACAAAAGGAAATAAAAAATGCGCAGGTTTAAATAGATTTCGCAGTGACAGACTCATTACATGGACTCCTGTACAGAATGAACATAAAATGCTTTGTGATTTTTATTGGAAAAAAGTGTTAGCAGAGGTTAATAATTGTGACATTTCTCCTGTCGCCACACTTTCATTGTCCACTATAGGGTCAGAAGAGCAGTACTGTAGATTATTAAACAGATCAACGCTAAACTCCCTATCCACCTCTGTCAGTTACAGGAATGTTGTCTTATTTACCCATTTACTTTCAGTGAGGGCAGTAATTGTGGCTATTTGCATACTGTTTCAGATATGCCCGAACCAGACAATTCTACTTCTTGATGTTATTGTGACAATTTAATTTTGTTTTCAACTGACAATATGACATGTCAGCTAAATATGGGAGCATCACAACTTTAGCTCATCATATTAGGCTGAATACAAATGTAAAATACTAAACACTGCAATTTCATGCTAATTTTCAGGAAAAGATTTGATTTTAAATTGAAGCTTTATATGATTTTGTATATGAGTGCTTGGAGATGGATCGACAGTGGTTCACTCATTTGAATAATAACCATGTGTCAATTTCTCACAGAATTTGCATTATGCCTATTTTTTTCTTAAAGCAAGAGCTTCATCACCCCAAACACAAATTGTGCATTGAATTAATTTTGCTTGTTTACATGAAAGTGGTTAATTTATGCTTAAACATATCTACGATGATGTTCACTTAATCTGCTTACCGGAGCCAGGATATGCCAGATATGACTCAACACAAATTAGCATGGCTGAGAGTAGTGCTCATCACTACTTTTATGTTGGATTTTTATTATTTCCCTCCTCTGATTTGTTCAAAACAAAATGCTTTGACTTGGTGTTTCTTCCCACTTCTGAAACAGGCTGCAGTAAAAATTTATGAAGTTGTATTTCAAGTTGTAATATATTCCATTAGCCTATTTTGGAATTGCCTCAAAGAATGAATTGATGAATGAATCTGAGCTCGTCATCTCTCTTAAGTTTCCATAGTAGATAATTTTTACAGAACAGACATTGGCCTACAGAGAGCCTCTTCGGAGAGATGTCAGTTTACACTGTGTGGTGGGAAAAGGCCAGTGTGTACATATACATACCTTGCTGGCCTTGATACACCACTTAAGGTTCATCATCAATGCATCTCTTGCATTTTTTCTGCCCATGTACGACTTTCACCTAACCTCTCAAAAAGTACTCAATATCGATCATTCACTGATTGGGACATGTCCCATACTTTGATTTTCTTTCAGTTAAATGGGAAATACTGCAGATGTTGATCGCCACCTCCGGAAGCGGAGAAAAGTGAAATTAAATTCTGTGTTCCTTCAACACCCCAAAAAAACAAAACAAAACAAAACGAAGAGGTATTACACGACACTAATGCAGAATCCTTGAATCGTTACTTTTTCGTGTGATAGGTTTCAACTACGGTAAAATTAATAACAAATTCACGTATTCGTACATCTGGTATCAATAACGCTCAAATGAAACACCCTATATACAAAAACAAACTATATTTACAGTAGTGGTAAGGTTGTAGTTTCTTGCCAACCTTATTTCCACTTGAAAAAACTATGGAATCCAAGAAATTGCTTTGATCTCTTTCTCTCTTGTCTCTCTCTCTCTCTCTCTCTCTCTCTCTCTCTCTCTCTCTCTCTCTCTCTCTCTCTCTGTGTTTAGGGACCATTGCAAAGGTACACTGCTGGAAATAAAAGTACAATCAAAATGTCAGTTTCCCTGACATTCCACTTAGACTTCTTTACACGTGGAGAACACCACAGCTTTCATATCACGTATTTAACATATTTTTAACTGTTTGATTATCAGAAATGAGAAAGGGATCAAAACCACAGAGAGGAGCGTGCTATCAGGAAAAAAAATAAATTCAATAACTTCACAACTTTTTGGTGTTGTGCAGTCAATTTTATTCCAAATACCAGGGATGTCCTTTTGATTATACCATTTTTTTTTAGTTTTGTACCAAAAAATTTGGTAAAAAAAAAAATTTTAGAAAAAAATATTCATAGCAAATCTAAAAGCTGTGGTATAACTAGTATGGGACCCTTGATCTTTTGCACGGTTATGTCAATGACAGATTCACCAAAATTAAGCAAAAGTACATTTTGCTAAAGGGTCATTCCGCCGAATGGGTGCCATTTCCGTCCCTAGGATAGTAGATACACACACACACATATACATATATATATACACTACCGTTCAAAAGTTTGGGATCACCCAAACAATTTTGTGTTTTCCATGAAAAGTCACACTTATTCACCACCATATGTTGTGAAATGAATAGAAAATAGAGTCAAGACATTGACAAGGTTAGAAATAATGATTTGTATTTGAAATAAGATTTTTTTTACATCAAGCTTTGCTTTCGTCAAAGAATCCTCCATTTGCAGCAATTACAGCATTGCAGACCTTTGGCATTCTAGCTGTTAATTTGTTGAGGTAATCTGGAGAAATTGCACCCCACGCTTCCAGAAGCAGCTCCCACAAGTTGGATTGGTTGGATGGGCACTTCTTTGAGCAGATTGAGTTTCTGGAGCATCACATTTGTGGGGTCAATTAAACGCTCAAAATGGCCAGAAAAAGAGAACTTTCATCTGAAACTCGACAGTCTATTCTTGTTCTTAGAAATGAAGGCTATTCCATGCGAGAAATTGCTAAGAAATTGAAGATTTCCTACACCGGTGTGTACTACTCCCTTCAGAGGACAGCACAAACAGGCTCTAACCAGAGTAGAAAAAGAAGTGGGAGGCCGCGTTGCACAACTGAGCAAGAAGATAAGTACATTAGAGTCTCTAGTTTGAGAAACAGACGCCTCACAGGTCCCCAACTGGCATCTTCATTAAATAGTACCCGCAAAACACCAGTGTCAACATCTACAGTGAAGAGGCGGCTGCGGGATTCTGGGCTTCAGGGCAGAGTGGCAAAGAAAAAGCCATATCTGAGACTGACCAATAAAAGAAAAAGATTAAGATGGGCAAAAGAACACAGACATTGGACAGAGGAAGACTGGAAAAAAGTGTTGTGGACGGATGAATCCAAGTTTGAGGTGTTTGGATCACAAAGAAGAACGTTTGTGAGACGCAGAACAAATGAAAAGATGCTGGAAGAATGCCTGACGCCATCTGTTAAGCATGGTGGAGGTAATGTGATGGTCTGGGGTTGCTTTGGTGCTGGTAAGGTGGGAGATTTGTACAGGGTAAAAGGGATTCTGAATAAGGAAGGCTATCACTCCATTTTGCAACGCCATGCCATACCCAGTGGACAGCGCTTGATTGGAGCCAATTTCATCCTACAACAGGACAATGACCCTAAACACACCTCCAAATTGTGCAAGAACTATTTAGAGCAGAAGCAGGCAGCTGGTATTCTATCGGTAATGGAGTGGCCAGCGCAGTCACCAGATCTGAACCCCATTGAGCTGTTGTGGGAGCAGCTTGACCGTATGGTACGCAAGAAGTGCCCATCCAACCAATCCAACTTGTGGGAGCTGCTTCTGGAAGCGTGGGGTGCAATTTCTCCAGATTACCTCAACAAATTAACAGCTAGAATGCCAAAGGTCTGCAATGCTGTAATTGCTGCAAATGGAGGATTCTTTGACGAAAGCAAAGTTTGATGTAAAAAAAATCTTATTTCAAATACAAATCATTATTTCTAACCTTGTCAATGTCTTGACTCTATTTTCTATTCATTTCACAACATATGGTGGTGAATAAGTGTGACTTTTCATGGAAAACACAAAATTGTTTGGGTGACCCCAAACTTTTGAACGGTAGTGTATATATATATATATATATTGTAACGTGCATGGATAAGTAGACACGTTGGCCGACGGGTCTGACCCTTTAGTCGAGCGGTTAGCGATGTCTCCTGCGGTGCGGGCGATACGGGTTTTGCGTCTCGGCCGCGGCAGTTACAGTGGTTGCCCCCCGAATGCGGTCTGGCAGACCGTCGCCACAGCCGGGACGCGAACCCGTGTCTCCCACTCCGCAAGCAACAGCGTTAACCAGTCGACTAAAGGGTCCGACCCGTTAGTAAAGAACCAACGTGTATACTTTTCCATGTACGTTACACTACCTCTCGAAGCGCGCCTCCGCGCTTCAGCATATCGGCTCCCTCACGCCTCTGGGCGCACGCGCTTCCGATGACCTCACGGTCGCACCATCCCACTTCTGACACCAATGTAGCGAATTCGGGGGGCAGTCCGGGAACCGTCGCCACAGCCGGGACGCGAACCCGTGTCTCCCACTCCGCAAGCAACAACGTTAACCAGTCGACTAGAGCAGCGTTTCTCAAACCTCTCCTGGAGGACCCCTTGTCCTGCATGGTTTAGATCTCTCCCTGCTCCAACACAGCTGATTCAAATGATCAACTCGTTATGAGCTCCCGAAGCTGCCTAATAACAAAACTGATCATTTAAATCAGCTGTGTTGGAACAGGGAGAGATCTAAACCATGCAGGACAAGTGGTCCTCCAGGAGAGGTTTGAGAAACGCTGGACTAAAGGCTGTTAGTCAAGGACCAACGTGTCTACTTTTCCATGCACGTTACAATTTATTGTGGCGGACACTAGGGGCTATGCCTCTCACCCAGCAGGGCTGTGAGCTGGGGGCGTGGTTTACGTTCCCGGGCTCTGGCGCAAGGTTGTTCCTGTTTCAGTTTGGTTTTGGAGCTGAGGAACAAAGTTCAAACTCGCCTTCGTCTCCTGTGTTTTTCCTCATCCTGCCACAATATATATATATATATATATATATATATATATATATCACAAAAAGTAAGGAAATGTGTGTTTGGTAGATTATTTCTTTGTTGTAACAATGCTTCTTGGCAATAAATCTTATATCAGGCACCTGATTGTCAGCACCTGGGGTACCAGAAACTCAAAACAAGAGTCAACAGCAACAGCAAAATATGCTGTTAGGCATTGGCAGAGAAGATTTGGCAAATTTTTCATGGGCGCAACCCACATACTCAGCTCTGCTGCTCATCCCACAAATGCATGTTCCTTACAAATGTGGCCCCATTTAAAAGGGAAAGAAACAGGCTTTCCAACGGTATACGATTTATTGCCAAGAAGCATTGTTACAACAAAGAAATAATCTACCAAACAAATTTCCTTACATTTTGTGCTAAGTATATACGTGTGTGTGTGTGTGTGTGTGTATACATGAAGTTAACTGTAAAATACATTTTATTACTAAGCAAAGTGTCCTGCATATTGATTTAATTGCAAATTTAAGCTATATAATTCACAACATTCATAAAGACTATCTAGAACACTGAAAAAATAGCATGTTACCTGTTCCTGCTCTCTAACACTACACGTTACCATGAAATATAATGATTAAAATCCAAAAGAAATCCCTCTTTTTGCATTGTTTTGTGACTCCATATCCCATCTATGCTTCAAATTAAAAAAAATCTGTTAGGGTTTGTGGAAGACCCCAAGCGCACGACACCAGACAGAGATGGGGTTAGCCGAAAACTGGCGTACTTTATTCAAACATAGGAAGGCAATGAGCAACAAGGAAAAAACGGAAAGTCCAAGGGGGAAAAAAACTCGCGGGTAATCCAAACGGGAACAAGGCAGGATACTTCCACGGGGGAACCTTGCAAGGGAAAAACATGAACCAAGGGCTGGGATGAGTTCGTAGAGAAAAGGACCGTGAGAGGAGAGTCGCCGCTACTGCGGGGAGGTTACAACACGAACTGACAACGGGCACGTGGGAGGCCACCAAACTTAAGCCCAGCCCTGACGACTAAGCCCGGCCCTGACGAGCCGATTGGCTGCCGGCGTGGGGTGGGCGGGCCACGGCGCGGGGTGTGAGCCATAACAAAATCATAAGAAATCCAAAATATATCACTGACTTCAGATATCTCGGATCTTTTGTTTCCGACAGGAAGAAAGATTTTATGTCAAGGAAAGGACAAGTCTGGAATGCCTGGAATAAATGGCATCATATATGGGAGTCTGACATCTCTGACAAGACAACACTAGCATTCTTCAGAGCATGTGTTGAAAGTATCCTACTTTATGGGTCGGAGACATGGACCATGAAAAAAGATCTTCAGGCGAGAAGCACAAAACCAAAGCTTAAGTCTACGGTGATACACCACCTATCTCAACCACGGCTGCACAGAGGAGAGCACGTTTTGCAGGACATGCTATCTATAGAGTAAAACATCCGATTATATCCGACGTTATCTGTATGCGTCTCCCATGAGGAAGACGACCTTTCTGCTACATAGACTGTATTTCAAGAGACACTCAAGTAAATGTTCCTGTTACCCTAACATCCCCCCCCCCAAAAAAATATTTGGAACGTTCTCCAAGTCACACGTTCAACAGGAAGCTGCATCTTCTGGATCTTCTGAAGGCCAAGGGAAGACCAAAAGTAAGTTCTCTCATTTTCTTTTCTGTATATTTGATGATATTGTAACTATGACTGAAAAGGTTCAGCTCAACGTATTGTCTCGTTACCTAAATTATGTCTGAAATGTTATTTGTTTATTTTAAAAAATACACATTTTTGGTAAAACATTACAATGTGCTCAGTGTCCTCATGATATTAGCATGGATGTCATGTGACTATATTTCATGTATTAGCTAATTCTATGCTAAAAACTCAGTTCTGTTACTTTCAGTACTGTCACTCATATAGGACTGAGTAATAGTAACAGGAGTGAGTTTTATCCTATTAGTGTGAATAGTAGTCGAAATGATACTATTCACACATACACACACATGCACACACACACACAGGGCCGATGTCCAGGGTGTCTCCCCACCTGCCGCCCAATGACTGCTGGGCTAGGCTCCAGCATCCCCGTGACCCCGAGTAAGGATAAGCGGTTTGGATAATGGATGGATGGATAGTACTATTCAACTGATTTTTAAGTTTTACTGTTGAAATTACTGAAGTTGTTGACATTTAAGATCAGTTGTACAATGTAACTACCATACTTACAGGGAGCCAATGCACCATTAAGTGCTGCAGAAAAACAGCGGCGCTATCGCACTTGACGCGATGCTGACCCAGAGAGGAGAAAGAAGTATTTAAAGAAGGAACAGGAGAAATATAGGAAGGATCTAGAGTCTGGAAGGAAGAAGACCATCAATGACCTTAGCGAGACAGAAAAAAGCAGTCGCCGCAGAAAGTGGAGGGAGACTTACCATAGCATCAAGACAGGAAAAAAAAGCTCTACTACAACCCCTCATCACCCTGCCACACAGCCCTCAGCTATCACCTGCACAAGCTTTAGATCCACAACCAAGCACTTCCAGGTCAAGATGAGAGTTAAGCCCCTTTCCCACATGGAATCCATAACATTGCTGGATAAAAAAATATCTGCAATAACAGTGGATAGTCATTCACACATTGGCCTCCTTTCTCCGTAGGGGAAGTTCTGTATGGTGTCTGTTCCCACATTAGGTGACAGTACAGTAGGTAATGCTCACACGAGAGGTGTCCATAGCACGCAAGGCTAGCAAATACAGGATATTACGTCAAGATGATACTAGGTCAAGAGTGGGGAAATTTACAGATCAAAATTTTACATAAATCGACACCGGCTCCTGTTTCCACATTACACCAATGTGGAAACAGTGCCAGTGGATTTAGAGCTTTCAGTGCATGTGGGAAAGGGGTATTAGTTTTAGTTTATGAAATGGATCAAGTGTTAAAGAAAATGTGCAAGGGGGTAATAGGGCATATGTGTGTTTGTTACAATGTAATAAAGTGTTGTGCAATTACCAAATGTTACAATTTACTATGTGTTTTAGGCAATGTACTCAAGGGTGGAGAAGAAGCCGAAAAAAGGAACTTCGGAAACAAAATCACGAACTACAGGTCATGTTGAAGAAAGAAACCCAAAATAAGGAAAAGTACAAAAAACAAGTTCCGTGCCTGAAAAAGAATAACAGGTCTCCGTGCACAAAAGTAAAAAGACAGATGAGACAGCTTCCATGTGTGGCCATTCAGAAGACCCTTTTGTTTCATGAGGTTCTGGTGAAGAATATGCAGGAAAAATCTAAAAAAAAATAAAAAGCACAGGGGGAGAGGGAAAGGCAAATCATTTTAAAAATAATAACAGGAAAAGTTCTGAGAAAGTACAGGTTACAAAGCTTCGCTCAAAATTCATTGGGCTTTTCAAAGAAAAGATGGAGGAATGAGAAGAAAGAGATGGTTAACTACACCTATCAATGAAAGCGGAACAACCGGGTTGTGGATGGTTTGATAAGCAGAGTGAGAGCTTTCTATACAAGGGATGATGTGAGTCGCATCGCAACTGGGGAGAGGCAGAACCTCACGTGGAAGAAAAACAAAAAGTAAAAACAGTTCCTTTCGGATACCATGAAAATTTTGCACAGGAAGTTTTTGGCTGAAGAACCAAGCTGCATCTCTTACTCACTCTTCTTCTGTTTGCGCCGACCATTTTGGGTTGTTCATTCAACTCTTAGTGATCAGGACATGTACATGTGCAAGATGCATGAAAATCTATGTTTTCTCTGCAGAAGCTGCACCACTTGAAAATGACCAGCGCTGTCAACCTGTACGACCTTGTGAAAGCCGTCACATGTGACACAGAAAATATATAAAGTGCATGTATGGAGAATGTTCTGAGTGGAAGGACATCTCTTGCCCAATCTCAAGCCATTACAGTGCAGAGAGTCAAGTGTCTTATATCCAGTGGGCAACTGTGGATAAGGAGCACAAGAATGACCCCAATGGCAAAATATCAAAAATCACAATCAAAAAAGACTCCCAGTCCACGTAAAAGAAGAACTGCTAGAACAGCTGAACCTGCTGCTGCATATGTTTAAGAGACACACTTACAACATCAGCAATCAATTTACCCACTACAGGGTACTGAGACAAGGCTTGAAAGCATATTAATGCTTAATTCATGTTGCCTTTTCCGAAATTTACCTCTGCAAGTTCAGTGCAGAAGTATGATGGTGACATGTACCCTGGCATCATCACAAATACAAGTGAAACACATGCTGAGGTCCATTGTATGCAGAAGATTTGGGTCAACAGGTTTTTTTCTGGCCAGCCCACAAAGACATCCTTTGGTACCTGTTTGAGGACATTGTGTGTCTCATCCCACCCCCAAGGCCAGTCACAGGCTGTCACATGGAGATTGAGAAAGAAGTCTGGGCCAAACTAGAGGCGGCTTCTTAGAAAAGGTAAGGCAAGTTTATTTTCTTGAATTTATTGCAGTTCTAGCTAAAACACTACAGGGATGTAGTTTTTACAACTGAACCAGTTAGTGTTTTGTAGACAAGCAGGGATATTTTCAAGTTGGTTTTAGGTACTGGTAGTCAATGCAGAGATCGGAGGACGTATATAATTATCTTCAGCTTTTTGTCTTTGTTGTCTTTCTTACCTTTTGTGGAAGAAGATGGAGAGAACCCATACTGTGCAGGAGCCAGAAAAACCCACTTATGGCATGCTGAAGGAACAAGACCCCCCCCCCCATCGCCCCTTTCTCTTACTGTGCCTCACTCCCTCTCTCTCTGCCTCCTTCGCTGTGAAGAATACATCGCACATCCCTTCAGCACAGAAATCTCACAACACACAACATGCATGTATGGCCATGCACACACACACACTCACACACACACACATGCACGCACAAATGAACATACATTCCTGTTACCCAGTGTTTATCCCTGTTGCTGAATAGTTTTTTTTTCAAAAAAATAAAGGTAAATCACTCTTGTTTTCAATTATGTTTGGTCCATTATTTATTCACTTGTTTAATTAATTACAGGATAAAAAAATGTTCACTTGAGGTTTCAGTCTCCTTTAAAAAGGAAAAAAATCGCTTTGCATTTAAAAAAAATGCAACTTGCATGCATATGTAATGATTTTTCAGTCACAAATACGTATATATTATTTGAACATGTAGCCGACCATTTCTTTAAAATATACACTTTCTTGAGGGGAAAGCGAAGGAATCAGTTCACATGCTTTTAAACATGCTTTTTAAATGACACATGAATTTTGGTAACAGGACAGAGAAAAATGCAACCATCCTCCGCTTACAAACTTTGTAAAAAATGCAATAAAATTGCCTGAGATTGACCAATACACATTTTGAACAGTTAAACATGTGAGTTATTAGATTCAGTGTTAAAAAATAAAACATTGAGTTTAATTTGGAAAAGTTACAACAAGCAAATGGCACCCATTCGGTGGAATGACCCAAAAATAAAAAAACTGTGGTATAACCAGCAGGAGACCCATGGTGTCTGGAATAACATGGACTGCACTACACCCTATATTTAAATTATTTAATATTTTGTCTAGTAGTGCTTTCTAGTTGCGGTCTTCTCAACATGTAATTCTATGGTTCTTTGGATAATTTTCAAGACCTTTAAGTCAAACATAAGGGAAGCTCTCTGTCATTTGTACTACCTTTTTTCCTCCCCAGGAGTGTACTTTTGCGACGGTCCCTACATACTTGTCGCACGCGTATCCATAGGGACCAATGTAATTTCTCGGATTCCGTAATTCTGACGAAAATAAGGTTGTAGTTTATCACGCCTGTAAATATAGTTTATTTTTCCACAAAGTGCATTTCATTTGCGAGCTTTTGATCCCGTAAGTACTGTAATGTTATGTTAATGGTGAAACTGATAACGCTGATTTTATTCTTCTTCGTCCTCTTTCGGCTGCTTCCGTTAGGGGTCGCCACAGCGGATCATCCATTTCCATCTCTTCCTGTCTTCCTCTGTCACACCCACTTGCATGTCCTCCCTCACCACGTCAGTAAATCTCTTTGGCCATCCTCTTTTCCTCTTGCCTGGAAGCTCCATTTTCAGCATCTACGACTACCACCACTTTCGGCTGCTCCTGGTAGGGGTCCCCACAGTGGATCATCCGTTTCCATCTCTTCCTGTCCTCTGCATCTTCCTCTGTCACACAAGCCACCTGTATGTCCTCCCTCACCACATCCATAAACCTCCTCTTTGACCCTCCTCTTTTCCTCTTCCCTGGCAGCTCCATATTCAGCATCCTTCTCCCAATATACCCAGCACCTCTCCTCCACACATGCCCAAGCCATCTTAGTCTTGCCTCTCTTGCTTTGTCTCCAAACTGTCCAACCTGAGCTGTCCCTCTAATATAATCGTCCCTAATCCTGTCCTTATTCGTCACTCCCAGTGAAAATCATCTTCAACTCTGCCACCTCCAGCTCCTCCTCCTGTCTTTTCGTCAGTGCCACTGTCTCCAAACCATACAACATAGCTGGTCTCACAACCATCTTGTAAACCTTCCCTTTCACTCTTGCTGGTACCCTTCTGTCGCAAATCACTCCCGACACTCTTCTCCACCCACTCCACCCTGCCTGCACTCTCTTCTTCACCTCTCTTCTGCACTCCCTGTTACTTTGAACAGTTGACCCCAAGTATTTAAACTCAACCACCTTCGTCACCTCTACTCCTTGCGACCTCACCATTCTGCTGTCCTCCCTCTCGTTCACGCATATGTATTCCGTCTTGCTCCTACTGACTTTCATTCCTCTTCTCTCCAGTGCATACCTCCACCTCTACAAGCTCTCCTCAACCTGCACCCTACTCTCACTACAGGATCACATTGTCATCCGCGAACATCATAGTCCACGGAGACTCCTGCCTGATCTTGTCCGTCAACCTGTCCATCACCATTGCAAACAAGAAAGGGCTCAGAGCCGATCCTTGATGTAACCTCCACCTTGAACCCATCTGTCATTCCAACCGCACACCTCACCATTGTCACACTTCCCTCATACATATCCTGCACCACTCCTACATACTTCTCTGCCACTCCCGACTTCCTCAAACAATACCACCCCTCCTCTCTCGGCACCCTGTCATATGCTTTCTCTAACTCCACAAAGGCACAATGTAACTCCTTCTGACCTTATCTATACTTCTCCATAAACATCCTCAAAGCAAACGTCACATCTGTAGTGCTCTTTCCCGGCACGAAACCATGCCGCTGCTCGCTAACCATCACCTGGACTCCTCTTAACCTAAACTCTATTACTCTTTCCCATATCTTCATGCTGTGGCTGATCTACTTTTTACTTCTGTAGTTACTGCGGCTCTGCACACCACCCTTAGATCTTGAAAATCGTTGCAAGTACACTTCTCTACCTTTCAGGTTAATTTTACTGCATTTATAACGTGGCAGGCATCTCAAGGCTAGTAGAGTTCACCTAAATCCCTTCCATCGTGAAATTCCGTCGCGGTAAACAATGTCGTCATAGAAACACAAACTTATTTCTGATGGCCAACTTGTGTGTAACGCCCCAGGATCAATATCCTGCTTGTCATGCACGCTCAGTACAGTGGAGTCAGTCCGGTGCTGCGTTTGATAGGTGTATTAAAAGCAGGCTCGTTTCTAGTCAAGTTTTTCAAATGGTAATGGCACTCCAGAGGCGATTTTAAACCGCTTAAATGTTTTTTTTGCGACGATAAACAGTTGAAATTTGTCCTATAAATTATTATTCGTAAATCCCTATGGTATCGTGTCGCGCTCCGGTCCGTCATTAAGTATGCGGAACTCGCTGCGGAGAGGAGGCGGAGGAAGAGGATGTTGTGAGGGCAGGTTGTAGCGTTATACGAGCTGCCCGTTCAATGAGGAAAAGCGAGCCCGCTTCATCGCTAGTCACACTGTGAGCTGGGCTGGCAAAGGCTTGTCTAAATCGCCCTTTTTGTCTTATCAAATTGAGTCAACGATCGCGTTTTTGTCAGAAACGAGGTCCCAGTTAACATCACTGTATATTTTTTACGGACCGTCTGACAGGCCGTCATCAGCAGCTGGCTTCGCGACAAACATTAGCGGCTAATATAACCGACCGGCTAATGTAGGCAGGTAAGTGTCCCCCCCCCTCTCTTGTGTCTGCACTACAAAACTGATTCGCTATCAACATGGCGTTTCTTTAGCTTAATTCGTTGGCTGATACAAGGTGGTAACGATCGTCGGTCTTTTTGAAAATTTTTTTTTTATTCAAATCAGTTAAATTGCGGCTAGTGGCTAGCAAGCTAGCTAATCCATCAGTGGCGCAGGAAACCACGAAGCTAACAGTTAAAGACGAAATGATGCAAGGTTAGGGTGAACCTAATGACGACCCCCCAAGACCTGGTAAGTTCTCACATGCGATAAAACCGATAAGCCAGCAAACAAACGCATCTCCACCTACGCCAACACAAGCAGCAAACCTGTCACATTCGCTAAAAACATCGCTTACATCGGCGTTGTCGTGGCTCAAATGTGTACCGTCCCTCTGGCTAACATTCGTAACCGGCCAGTTTGATCGTAACCCACCTCAGTAAGGATTTTCACACTCGTCAACGTCAGCCTCCTCTGTTTCAGTGTCTCCATCACTAATTTTCACGGAAAGTATGTCTTTGTGACCTTGTCGACCATGACTGACAAGGGTATATTGCTGGATGATTGGCATCCAACGAGAGGCATAAACATCATCAATTAGTGTGACAGATTTAAGGACAAATGGATGCTACCGGTAAGAGGGTCAGCTTCCCTGTTACAGACAATACAACTAATCAGTTTTTCTAAGTTTATCTTTCTTCAATTAGAATGAGATAACCTTTTACTAAATCAAATCAGAAAGGATTTAGTTAGATGAATACAGGGCGAAACCCCTCTGGCTCGAGAAATAGCCAAAGGACTGCTGATCAAGCAGCACAGGTTCATGTGCAACAACTGTGTTTTTGTTCTTGTACAATACTTGGTGTAAATCTGCAGTCTACAGGCAGAACCAAGCCTCAAAAAGATTGCATAATTTTTGTGTTACTGTAAGATCGACCCCTCCCCCATCGCCTCACTCTGAATTTTTTTTCATTTGTAATTTCTTATTAAACAAAGGCATAGATAGGAAAACGTTTATCAAAATAAAAAAAGCTTAATCATGGGTTATTTTTTATCTGCAGAGCCTTTTTGTAGCCAATTTCTGTTGCTGTTAGTGCGGCTGGCAAGAAACTGTGCATGTTGGAGGCCTAATGAATCATATTGCTTTCTCTCAGTGCTTGCATAACCAGTGTATGCTGCTTGCAGACCAATCTGACAAGATTCAGCTGGTGTGTTAACCTGCACCATTATTTTCCCTCTGATGATGCGTTGATTTTTAACAGGCTTTCTTATCGCTTGTTTGAGGGGAGTGGGTTTCAGTGCATGGCTCACCCATTTACCGCTGACAGTGGATTCAGTTTTGCACCTCACATCTGAAAATAGCAAAATGATGTTGGCTTGTGTCGTTTGGACTGGTCGAGCTGCCTGAATGGCCTGAAAGACCGTGTTCTTCAGGAACCCTTCTTGATTTCAGTTTAACACTTTCAGATTGTTCCCTTGACATTTGTGTGTTTTTCAAGATAAAAAAATGCTTGGTTTAAATTCTAGTTATGAAAAAAAAAATCGATTATACACTGCTCAAAAAAATAAGGGAACACATAAACAATGCAATGTAGCTCCAAGTCAATCACACTTTTGAGATATCAACCTGTCCAGTTAGGAAGCAACACTGATTTGTGAATCAATTTCACCTGTTGGTAAATTGTCTAATTTCCACCTGGTGGAAATTAGACAATTTGCAAGACAACCCCTATAAAAGGAATGGATTTGCAGGTGGTGGCCACAGACCATTTGCCTGTCCTCATCTTTTCTGGTTTGGTTAGTTTTTCATTTTGCTAGTGCCCTCACCACTAGAGGTGGCATGAGGCATTATCTGCAACCTACAGAAGTTGCTCAGGTAGTGCAGCTCATCCAGGATGGCACATCAATGCGTGCTGGGCAAGAAGATTTGATGTGTCTCCCAGCACAGTGTCCAGAGCATGGAGGAGGTACCAGGAGACAGGCCAGTACACCAGGAGACATGGAGGGGGCCGCAGGAGGACAACAACCCCGCAGCAGGACCGCTATCTGGTCCTTTGTGCAAGGAGGAACAGGAGGAGCACTGCCGGAGCCCTACAAAATGACCTTCAACAGGCCACTAATGTGCAGGTTTCTGCTCAAACAGTGAGAAACAGAATGCATGAGGATGGTATGAGGGCCCGACGTCCACAATTGGGGCCTGTGCTCACAGCCCAACACCGTGCAGCCCGATTGACCTTTGCCAGAGAACATCTTGGTTGGCAGATTCGCCATTGGCGCCCTGTGCTCTTCACAGATGAGAGCAGGTTCACACTGAACACGTGACAGACGTGAGAGAGTCTGGAGATGCTGTGGAGAACGTTCTGCTGCCTGCAACATCCTCCAGCATGACCGGTTTGGCGGTGGGTCAGTGATGGTCTGGGGAGGCATATCCTTGGAGGGCCGCACAGACCTCTACGTGCTAGCCAGAGGTACCATGACTGCCATTAGGTACCGGGATGAGATCCTCAGACCCATTGTCAGACCATATGCTGGTGCAGTGGGCCCTGGGTTCCTGCTCATGCATGACAATGCTCGTCCTCATGTGGCCAGAATGTGTCAGCAGTTCCTGTATGTCGAGGGCATTGATGCTATGGACTGGCCTGCACGTTCCCCAGACCTGAATCCAATCGAGCACCTGTGGGACATCATGTCTCGTACCATCCGCCAACGCGATGTCGCACCACAGACTGTCCAGGAGTTGACCGATGCCCTGATCCAGGTCTGGGAGGAGATCCCTCAGGAGACCATCCGTCGTCTCATCAGGAGCATGCCCAGACGTTGTAGGGAGTGCATACAGGCACGTGGAGGCCACACACACTACTGAGCCTCATTTTGAATCGTCTTGAAGAATTTCCACAGAAGTTGGATCAGCCTATGTTCTCATTTTCCACTTTGATTTTGAGTATGATTCTGAATCCAGACCTTAATGGGCTAATGATTTTGATTTCCATTGATCATTCTTAGGTTATTTTGCTCTAAACACATTCCTCTGTCTAATAAATAAAGATTTTCAGCTGAAATATTTCATTCATCGAGGTCTATATTGTGTTTTTAGGTGTTCCCTTTATTTTTTTGAGCAGTATATTTATCCCTGTAGTAAAATTTGAATAATTCAGTTCAGTTCGATTCTGTTTCTTTAAGTAGGCATTGCAAAGAGTAAGGCATTACTTGCAATACATCAATGGGGGGGACAAATTTATGCTTTAGGTTCTATATCGAACAGAAAATAGCCCATATAGAGAATTATAGAACACATTCTGTACTCACTGAGCCACACAGTTTTACAGATAATCTGATTCTTTTTTAGACCAGAAATGTTGACCACATCTAGAATTGATAACCAGAACTTCTAAATTTTTATCTCTAATATAATGAGCTTGGTTGAAACGCTCGTACATTTTCGTTTTGTTTTTGCAGCTCTTAGACAAAGATAATTACTTAGTCAAACAACAAGCTTAAAACCTTTTGATATCTATAATCATCTGAGTCCCACTGTCAATGACCCTTGCATAATACTATTCATATTTTATTAGGAATTCATAGGGACATATCTTTATTTTAACAGCCTGTAAGTTATAGTAGAACACCACAAGGGCCAAGTGACCAATAGGCACATTTTTGGACATTAAATATATATATATATACACTGAATGGTCCAGTCAGAGGGGACACAGACTGGTCCGTGCTATGTCATAACTTGAGTGGGTCTTTGGACACAGACGAGGCTATTAGCAATATGTTATGTAGCTATAAGTTATTGCTATCCAAAGTCCTTCTCCATGAAGCCATACATGACATGGCTGAGATGTGGCGTGTTGTTCTGTTGAAATTAATGAAAGCACAAAGCAAAAAAAAAAAAAAAAAGCTAAGTGAAGCAAAATTTGGTAATTTACTTTTATTTTTGCTTATGTATCTTGAGTATCATTGGACCGCTATGTCACTCTTTCAGGCATAGTTAAGCCCTTTAAATTGAGTAAACAAACAGACCATTAACTAATAGTGTGCTTCAAGCTGTAACAAACATTTCTCCCTATTACATGAACATTTTAAGAGGGCTATCTATCTATCTATCTATCTGTCTGTCTGTCTGTCTGTCTGTCTGTCTGTCTGTCTACAAATGTATCTTGAATAGAGCTACACTGAGAAAGTACCAACTGAGCCTCACGTTTTCCATTCAGATATATGCTTTAGCCTTGCATACAAATTCCTTTTAACCTAGTTGAGTTTGAATATATACTATAAGTGGAAAAATACATCCATCTTTACAGACAATATTTGACTAATATACAGATCTAAACCTTTTCGAGAATGGTTGCAGTTGGTGTTTGTCTTTCCTGGTGGTGTTTTGAAGGCACGGCCTAACTGTGGAATTTATTGTTAGTAAAAAGGCTAGATCTGACCTACTGAATGTTATGCCACTCTGGTCCTAGGGGATCCTCGCTACAACACAGTAGGTCAAAGGTTAGATTTAGATTTTTTTTTTAACTTTCACTGCATGACAAATGGGGGGAAAAAAGTGGGCAGGACCTATCAAAATACTTTGCCGGGGCGCTCCAGTGGCTCACCTGGTAGAGCGCGTACCACATAAGGCTGAGTCCTTGCCGCAGCGGCCTGGGTTCAAATCCGGCCCGGGCCCATTGCTGCATGTCATCCTCTCTCTCTCCCCTGCCTTTTCTTGTCTCTCTTGACCATCGCTATCGAATAAAGGCAGAAAATGGCAAAAAATAAAATAAAATAAAATTGCCTTTCATTAAAAGAATGGGGGCAAATGTAAAGTGGGCTGTCGTAATTCTGTTTTCAGTCTGCCTTTCTTGTGTAAGTGTTAGTGATGGACTCACTAAAACACCTCTTAATGGTCAAGTCTACCACCAACTTTACCAAAAAATAAGGAGAAAGAGGCCTCTTATCTGCTTCTGTCATCATCAAGCACTTGAATAATGAACTGGAAATCAGTGTTCTTTTGAGTAATACTTAACACCAAAGGTGTTTTAATAATCATAGAGCAATTTGTTCTTCAGGCCATATGAGTTTCTCCTACTACAGAAATTACATCCATGAAGACCAATTTAATTTTTTTTTTTTTAAAGTTATTTAATTCACTTGTGATAATGAGTCGTAACAGAAACACTCCTTTATTCATTTTTCTTTGCATAATGGTGTTATGTTTCTGTCTCTTGCAATTTCAGATGATTTGGTCAAATTGTCTCAAGTGGCTGAGTGACTGGCTTGAGATTGGATTCTTGCAAGTATTTGCATCAAGTTACATAATAACAAATGTATTATTATTATTATTAGATGTTGATCCCAGAACTGCAACACTGCGGTGTTAATGTGCAGACTGGTAAACCAAGTCACAATCTCCTTTGGCATTTCCTTAAATTCTGACTCAAACCATGGGAGATATGAGAGACGTTACTTTGTAGAAAAATGCTATTCAAGATTGAGTGATTTTATACAAATGTAAAAAAAAAAAAATTGCATTCCCTAACGGTGTGTTGTCTACTTTGTTCGAATTGAAAATGCCCCTACATAAAAAAGACACTTTTTTATGTGGGGGCGTATTAGTATGGGACTCAATTGAAGCATTATTGACTGGTTTTGACAACTCTTAAAGCTGGAAAAACAAGCAAAGCCCTTGTTGCCAGATTAATCCAAATAGATCTTATTACATATAGGCTAATAAACTAATCTGGAACTCATGGAAACATATTGACTCTTTTTATACTGCCATGTGTCAACACAGTTGCTGAAGAGGGGGACTGTCACATCTGACGTTTTGTTTTTTCAATGCTACTTCACATCTCCACTTATTTTTCCTGACACATGAAGCAGACTGCACCAGAAATTGCTCTGAACCTCATCCAGATATAATTTTAATGGCTTTCAGTGCTCTCGACATGACTGTGGGAGAGTGTTTTTTTAGCAGGGGCCTTCTGCTGCCTTTACACAGATACCACATTGAGTAGTTGTTGCAAAAGGAACTAAATCATATAAAAAAAATCTACACTTCAAACAATATGGACAGTGCACAAGATGAAATATTAAAATGAAAAAACAACCAGCCACAGTGTTGGGTCTGGGCTAATACAACAAATGAATATGTGCTACATTTAACTCATTAATTGGTAGGGGTGTAAATCACAAGTTTCAACACGATATGATATTATATCAATTCTTTGGGCAACGATATGATATTTATTGATATCACAAAATCTGCCACGATTTCAGTTCAATTCAATTTGGGGGACTGTGATCGATATATGAAATGATATCATATGCCCATTCAACACAATCAGTTGCATTTATATCAACTCACAAAAAGCAACTAAAATACGATTAGACAATTTTATTACTGAGCTCTTCCAGACATTTAAATGAAAAACAATGTTATTTTTAATAACATGAATAAAAATAGACCTGTTCACTATAAAGTGCCACATTTAATCATGTTTAAGTGCAATTTTTTTTATCAGCTTAAGGAGCCCTTGATGACCTTTCAATTATGAACATAAAACATGCACATCTATGCTTCGTCACCTTGGATTTACAAGGCTGTCTGTGCTCAGTGGTTTAGAGATAATGAACTTTAAAATTTTCCCATTCTAAGGGTATTTTTTAAAGATGATGATATGGATTGATGTTTTCACTTTGCATTGAAGATATTGCATCGTTGATCATGGAATCGGTACATCGATCTAAATCGATGGATCTTTTTATTGACATTTTATCGGAGTAGTTTTATTGACAGCTGATGATTGCTTATGGCATGAAACAGGCTTGTACTGTCTCATAAAGAATTTACTTGACTAACTGGATTGTATATATATATGTGTGTGTGTGTGTGTGTGTGTGTGTGTGTGTGTGTGTGTGTGTGTGTGTGTATATATATATATATATACACTCACCGGCCACTTTATTAGGCACACCTGTCCAACCGCTCGTTAACGCAAATTTCTAATCAGCCAATCACATGGCAGCAACTCAATGCATTTAGGCATGTAGACATGGTCAAGACGATCTGCTGCAGTTCAAACCGAGCATCAGAATGGGGAAGAAAGGTGATTTAAGTGACTTTGAACGTGGCGTGGTTGTTGGTGCCAGACGGGCTGGTCTGAATATTTCAGAAACTGCTGATCTACTGGGATTTTCACGCACAACCATCTCTAGGGTTTACAGAGAATGGTCCGAAAAAGAGAAAATATCCAGTGAGCGGCAGTTCTGTGGGCGAAAATGCCTTGTTGATGCCAGAGGTCAGAGGAGAATGGCCAGACTGGTTCGAGCTGACAGAAAGGCAACAGTAACTCAAATAACCACTCATTACAACCGAGGTATGCAGAAGAGCATCTCTGAATGCACAACACGTCGAACCTTGAGGCAGATGGGCTACAGCAGCAGAAGACCTCACCGGGTGCCACTCCTGTCAGCTAAGAACAGGAAACTGAGGCTACAATTCGCACAGGCTCACCAAAATTGGACAATAGAAGATTGGAAAAACGTTGCCTGGTCTGATGAGTCTCGATTTCTGCTGCGACATTCGGATGGTAGGGTCAGAATTTGGCGTCAACAACATGAAAGCAAAGCAATCCAATAGAGCACCTTTGGGATGTGGTGGACTGGGAGATTCGCATCATGGATGTGCAGCTGACAAATCTGCAGCAACTGCGTGATGCTATCATGTCAATATGGACCAAACTCTCTGAGGAATGTTTCCAGTACCTTGTTGAATCTATGCCACGAAGGATTAAGGCAGTTCTGAAGGCAAAAGGGGGTCCAACCCGGTACTAGCAAGGTGTACCTAATAAGTGACCAGTGAGTGTATGTAATCGTTTTTTTCCAAAACTGTCAATGGTGTTGTTATAAGTGCTCAACTATTGAGGAGCGGAATATCAACAGAGATGCAGGAAAAAAAACGTTTTAATACATTGCAGTACAGGCCTGTTTCCTGCATCGCGCACTCATTAGCTGCTAATGTGGTTCAACAAAGAAACATACAATTTATGTTGCCCAGCGTCATGCCCCTAATTTCGGTTGGACAGCAACCAATCAGATGAGGAAACATTTAAACTATAACAATGGGGTAGGTATTTATGATGTACAGCGACCAATGGTGGGGTAGAAAACATTACAACCAATGGGGTAAGGGACTGGGTTTGTTTTGAAAAGCATTTAGGGACCAGGGATCTGTTGAAATGGCGTACATTTAAAATATAGCAAGGTAATTTATGTAAATCATATAGTGGGGTGGTGTTGGGGCACAGTTGGAAGGACAGGCAGTTAAAATATAAACAAAAACCCTCTAATAAATGTCACGTGTATCATCTAATGGAGGGAGAGAGAATAATAAAGACATTTTACTTGTAGTTACAAAGGAGATATTTTTTCGGTGTCTACAGCTGGTGGCCAATTCGTTTCTGTTATTCAAGGTGGACATATCAGGTCTGCAAATAATAAAATACTTTTCTGCTAAGCACAGGTTACATCTTTTACCTCTAATTGAATATGCATTGCTTGCATATTCAATTGCATATTGCATGCATCCTTGCAAAGAGCAATGCATATATATATATATATATATACATATATATATATATATATATACATATATACACACATATATATATAATGGTATATATATATATATATATATATATATATATATATATATACACACATACATACACACACACACACATATACACACACACACACACACACACACGTGGTTTCATTTTAATTATATAGATTTACCTCTATAGGAATGGTGAAAAATCAATTTATATATATATATATATATATATATATATATATATATATATATATATATATAATTTTTTCTCCCCAATTGTATCTGGCCAATTACCCCTCTCTTTTTGAGCCATCGTGATCGCTGCTCTGCCCCCTCTCTTGTCAATCCGGGGGGGCGTCCCGACCGAGCAGAGTAGGTGCTGGTGCAGCGACCAGGACAATACCCACATCTGACTTTCCACCTGCAGACACGGCCAATTGTGTCCGTAGAGATGCCCGACCAAGCCAGAGGTAACACGGGGATTCGAACCGCCGACCCCTCGTGTTTGGATATATATTTTTATTTAACTTTGCAACTCACCAGTGGGCTTGAATACTTTTTGAAATCCATTGTGTTACAGTACCCTGCACATTGGCAGCTACAAATTAACCACTTCGCATCATTAATTGTGTAGGTGGAAGGGATGTGTAGCCTGATCATAAAGTTTTAAATTTTGCTTTGCACTCAAAGCTATCATTTATTAATACCTTCATGAAGGCATGGTCAGAGGATGTGAAGGTACTGTGAATTTTGGATTTCTCACAGTAATCAGTTTTTCCATTGCCTATTGAAGACTTCCCAACCCCCCCTACAAAGGGCTGTTGAGTGGGATTTAGCAACTTTTTTCCCCCCCATGGCTAACAAGTAAAGCCTCAAATAAAGTTGTAATCGTTCATCTAATACAGCCACGTTCATGTCTTTGTTGGCTTCTCGCTACCCTGGCTGAGATTTACTCATGCTATTGAGGGTCGCAGTTTGCTCATATTCGCCGCTGCTAAATGCTGCAGAGGTGCCAGGTCGGGTCACTTAAAAGTCTTCAAGTAGGGTTATCCTGGTGGTTAGGTCACTTAGTCACTTACCATGTAGGCTTAGGCCTGACCACAGTGTACTGGGTTCAAATCCAGCCTTGCAGCATGGGTCCTCACAATTTGTTTCCTGTCTATCTCTGCTGTCCTCAGCATGGGTCCTCGCAATTTTTCTCCTGTCTATCTCTGCTGTCCTATCAGTTAACGGCTAAAAAGCCCCCCAAATCTTTGTCATCAATTAGTTTTTGAGCCATTTCAGTAATACTCTTCCCCACTGACTAGAAATGTAACCTAAAGAAGCTGTGGCTAACTCTCAGATGTTGCAATGACTATTGATAAACTAATGTTCTTTACCTGGACTTAAATTAAAGCTGCCTCATAAACGACTGCTCTGTAAGCTCAGAACTGAAGACATATTTCCATGCGTACCATCAAGATGGCAGTGGAATCGTTGCAGAGAACTGTGCCTAGCTGGGTTGTCATATTTCTTGTATTTGTCCTCTTGGGAATTTGAATTTGTAGAATAATGATATCCTTATAACTGTTTGTATCACACATGCCATATCTTGTTTGAAATATGACATGCCGTCTGATTTATGTGATGTCTTATCTTAAAGAGACAAATCTGGCGGTAAGGGAAGCATACAAGCCCTATAAGCCTACTCTTCTAAAGGCTGTAACTTGAGGCTATACATAAAAGAGATTAACAATTTTCAGAAGATTAACCTAGGTCTCGGAAACTAAATAAGCCCCACACATTGGCAACACTGATTTATTTATAAAATAAGTGAGTTCTGTTTAAAAAATCCTTTTTTTAAAAGCTGCACTTCACTTTTTGTATACAGCCTCTAGTGACATTGCCAGTCATACCATTTAGCAAGATGAAGTCAATAAAACGAAATATGTTAATGTGTAGAAGTTGTATGTTTTCTTGGCACAGATCCACGTATTGTTTCTACAGTTAATCCCAACCTAATCCCTGCGGACTGTCGTCTCCCAGTCTTGTTTTCCACAGGGTGGCTAAATGGTATTATCGTCTTTACAAGGGGTCTGTCCACATGCACTCTTCCTTTGGGCTAATTAGCCTATCAGTGTTGTTAGTTGGCTGTTGCTTTGTTCAACTCCAGCACAACCTCCTCACATGAGTGCTAGCTACAGCAGGACAAACAGAGGGTCTAAGGACAGGATGTTGTGTTGCTGTAAAGTGCCTTGAGGCAAATTTGTAATTTGTGATATTAGGCTATACAAATAAAATTGACTTGACAGATGGGAAGCATCAATTTAGTCTTTTACTATGCTAGTGGCAGTCACCATAACTTTTATAATTTGTTGGTTGCTTTTTGCTTTTAGAGAGCTGCTGTTAATCTATACAGATTGTCACTATGCTACCATGCCAGAAGAAATTTCAAACCTGTTTTGTCAAGTTTTAACAAGTCAGAATTTAATTGAACCCATGTTGTACCCTGATGGTGATATGTTCAACTTGAACTGTCACTTGCTCCACAAAGGTTGATGGTCCTCTCTAGACCTGTTGGATGGGCTTGTTGGAGCTTGCTGTCAGAGTACTGAGAGGGCCATGATCCAAGCTTTGGAGAGATTTTAGTCTAGGTCCACTTACCCAGGCCCCCTAAGCTGTTTACCTCCTTAGTCCATGGGCCAGACGATATTTCGGTACACTCAAGGTGGCAAAACTTACTTATAATTTTTGAAAGGATCCATGTCTGTAGATGATATTTTGGTATGATAACCATTCCTGAGTGGCAGCTGTATCACAGTTATCAGCTCATGAAGTTAACCACCCGCTAAACTAAATTGCATTTTAGACGCTGGTGCATATCCTGGTTTAGCCTCATGGTCAGGACATTTATCAATGTTCTATAATATTGTCTTTGGTATCATTTTAAAGGGGACCTTCTTAGCTTTCATTCAAGCCCTGTTGTGGATATTTCTCACAAATATAGAGGTCACTTGAGCTCTTCAACCCGTCAATAACACACATCTTTCTGCAATTTTCGCCTAAACTATATACTTTCTTTTAGCCCTGTGGCATCTAGGAATATCAGGGACACAAAACACAAAAACTGGAATACTCACAGGACTGTAAAGATTCAGAAAATGTATAATATACCCATACTATTTCATTGTGTGAGGTGATTGTGAGTCTTAAATGAGAACTAGACCAAAGCCAGTTAGGTCACAAACTGGTCTCTATACATTTGTTTAAATACACAATCAAAATACATGATAAAAAGGAATACCATAGTGAGGTAATGAACTATTTTAATATTTTAAACAACATTGACATTTACATATACTTGGTCAATGATACATGTAATCCCATATCATTAGTGGGTATATGTAATGGTAATGGGTAGGGTAATGGGTATATGTGAATATGGTTACATTATTGTTATCAAGCTCTGGGTAACCAAGTCCAGAATCAACATCCTGTGCATCAATAGACTACTACCACAGTAATGCCGTCAGAATCATCACACTGTCATTCATCAAACTGCTCGTTTCTCTCATCATCTGACTCCCCAAGTTCAAAGTCCAGTTCTGGACCATCCTGCTGTTTTTGGTTACTGCAGGTCTGTAAGCTGCACATGTCTGTGCATGGAAGTCCATTTGACAGGCACATGCAGCTTGGCATTTTGCATGAATGCACACACTTGCATGTTAGCATTTCCAAGACCACATCTGGTGCAGGTGGGGAGCGCATCCAGTAAATGGCCAGCTTGCCTTCATCGTCTGTCCATCCATACTCAGTAGGGCTTGGCACCACAGGGTTAGCCTGCAGACAGCACTTCCATATTGCTGCCTGATAGTTGGCTCGTTGAACATGCATAAAGAGACAGTCTCTACATGGTGGCAGCTGGCTGGACTCAACCTCTCCCCTTTTGGTGCAGAAGAGCTGGTAACGCAGTTTGTTCACCTCAGCAGTGCTGCTATTAGCAACATACATCCGACAGGTGAACTGCTCAATTTTCTGGAACAGCTCATCACTCACATTCCATGTCTGTCCCAGTTGACTAAAAGTCTCTTGGCAGGAAGTGTGCTTTCTCACTATCTTCAGGGCATTCAGCTTCCCTCGACCAGTGAATGCACTGACAGTGTCGCAGCCTGTGAAGGCATGTAAGCCAATTAGGCTGTCACAGATGCTGTCTCCAAGTGAACTTGCCAGTTTGGTGATGTCGACAAACCGTGTGCGGTTCTGAGTCCCACACTTCTGGTAGATGGGACAGGTGATGTCCTTCTGGAAGCCAAGACAAAGCACCATGACATCAGTGTCCTCAGCTGTGATGATAACTGACTTTGAGCCCGCATTTGCTGCATGCAATGCATGCAGGAGCAGACGGGTGTCAGCTTCTTCATGTGTGGAGTGCAGTTCTGCTGCTTCCTCACACCCATCTTCTGTCAACTTGTAGCAGGTTTCCTCACAGGTCATGTACAACACCTTGCCATGCAGCATAGCTCTGTGTCGTGGGAGTTTCCACTCTTCCACCAGAAACTTGATGAGACTTGTCTTGTTGGAGGAACTGCACAGAAATTTTCTCCACTGCTGGACGTGGTATCCCCTGCAAGATTCTTGTACTGGAGAGTGATGTCTCCACCCCGGTTCAGTCGTTCAGCATCTTTGATCGAAGTCTGGTGATAGACATAAAAAAAAACATCAATCCTCCCACTCTGTGCTCCCTCATGGAGGACCTGGGTCAAGGCTGACTCTGCCACCTGTGCAAAGGTTTTGTTGTTGCCATTCATTTTTTGGACCAGGCTCATCCCATCAATGATGGAAGTAGATGGGATTGGAATGTCTTCTGCAGGAGATACATTCTTTTCAAGCTCTCTGGCAAGTGCAGCCTTGTTTGTTTTTCGTAAGGACCCATCAGCATTTGCCAGTGCCCATGGTAGTGGGCCCAATGTGTAGGCAAGGACATCCTTCAGATTCACCTTCCTGCTTTCAGCCACCAGGATCATGTGACTGGAAAGGTTTTTATCTGCCTTCAGAACCACATCCTGTGCTTTCTTTCCATGAGCTTGTTTTGTGCTGACATTGGAGAATGTTTTCAGACTTTGCTTGGTCATCTTGTCGTGGAATTTCACAGGTGGTGGGTCTGCATCTAACCTTGTTTGCTGGAATGCTTGGTAGGCCTCTTCTCCTTTCTCAAGAGCTCTCAAGAGATCTATGGTCACATCAGGTGGAGCCATGTTGCCAGTGGAGAGGCTAACCAAATCAATCTCATCAGGGGACATAGGATTGAGCCAGTTATTCTCCATAAGGTCCATGAGAGACTGGACATCTGCTTCATCTCTCTTGATCCTTGGACTCTGTAGGTCTGGATGAGACCATTTGCACCTGCCTTGACCTGTCAGGTCTCTCAGCTGTCTGAGGTACATGCTTCTATACTCAGCTGTGAGATAATATTTGGTCACAGCTCCTGGCTTCAAGCTGAATCCCTTTGTCCCTCCAGCTGTTTGGGTGTCTTTGTTCACCGTTTCTTCTATAGCTTGGTCAACAGGGATTCGGCCAAAGGGATTGGTGGAGCCCAGTTGGACTGAGAAGCCTCCTTCCATGAATTCTGTGTACACATCTGGGTGTGTGATGGGCAGCTCAGACATCTGGGCGTAGTAGTAGGGGAGGTAGCGTGCATAATTCATCCTGTCATAAGCAAAGCACCATGGGATCATTGCTCGAATGCTAGCCAAGTGTAGCATCCAGTCTCCCTCTCTGGATGCTCGGATGAGCCCCAACAAGATTTCAACCATGTCCAAATAGGACATCCAGAAGTTCGAGAGGCTGCCGTTTCCACCTCTAAGGAACTCACGGTAGACTTCAAATAGATCCATGATGCGTGTACAAGAGCTGTTCTGGAGGACCTCCTTCAAAGCATGTTGTGAGACTTCTTTCCCAAGGCTGTCAATGGTCTTCAGTGTCTCATTCAGGTGAACCATGTCATTCCTGTGAGTTTCTTCCAACCAGGACAGGAAACCATTCAAGGTCAGTCGCATGAGAGCCTCATACAGGAGCTTGTGTAGTCGCACTGCCCTGTTGTACTTGCGGCCATCCATAACACCAGCAATTGAGCCTTCTGCAATCATGCCAGACTCAATGCAGAGGTCTTTGAGTCCAGCATCTTGGAAACGCTTTCCTATTATTGCCAGCAGTGTGCAGATGGTGTGGAATACCCCAAGCCTAACGATGATATCATGGAATTTGTCATGGTGTTTCCATGTGATCTCGACAGCCTTCGCATACAGGGCTTGGTCAAAGACACAGACAATCTTCCTCAGGTCTAAGCACTGCATGATGCTCAGTGACTGGTTAAGCACCTTGTTGACAGTAGACATTTGTGTCGCTGGAGCATTGATGGTAGGCAGATAGCCTATATTGTCGGGGATGACCGTCATCTCTCCTCGAGTCAGGATGTTGAAGCCTGTCCAGCTGCTGACTGACTGTTCTTCTTATTGTGACATGCGTGCTAGGACCCAAAGAAGGTTTTTCTCTCTGGCAAGCTTAGTATTGGCTGCAGTATCGGCATCTGACTTTTTGCTTTGTGGTGGCCCTACCCGTTGTCCAGCATTGTAAGTTGGTAACATTGGTGGGGGTCCATCAATGCTTCTCTTCTTTGTTTTGGGAACAGTGGGCATGGGTTGGACAGGAAGTGGGTTGACTGGCTTTGCTTGCACAGCAATCCCATTGACTCTGTGAGATGTTCCCTCACCACTGACAGTTTCTTCAAGACGGTCGATATTGTCCCAGGCTAAAGTTGTGAATATGCCAGGATGGATGTTGGCTGGAAGGGCAATGCCACTCCCTGATGATGAGAGTTTCTGGAGTCACAGGGCAGTGTTGATCTCTTCCATCTGTGAATAGGACACACTGTGACCAAGTCGGTTGAGGATGTTTATCAACTCTACATTTCCTGTCAACGATTTGACACTGAATGGCAGAACAATGTGCTTGGAAGGCTTGGTATTTCCACATGTCACTGCATATACTATGTCATGGCCAAATGACTGCAGAAGGCACTGCACTCTCTGGGATGCATGATCAGGATCATTTGAGCCTGTGAGTAGAGTACAGGAAGATAATGAGCGACTCTGGAATGGTAGGACATTCTGCTTCTGGTTTGACTTCAGGCGGCCAGGTTTGAGGAACATCTTGACTTTTAATGTCTGCTCTCAATTTGATGGCTGCTTTGGCTATAACATCTTGTGCACTGACACTTTTCAGGGTCTGCAGCTCCCTTTTGAGAGACTGATTTTCTTTGGCAAGTTCCCTCATGGACAAGTTATCGGGATAGAGGAGGAATTTTCCTTTCTCATCAGGGAATATCTGCAAGGCTCCAGCAAACTCACTCTCCAGGTTTCGCCTTATGTGCTTCTTGGTTGATTCCTTGACTTGGGCAATGCCTTGGGAGTTCATTGAAGCTACCAGTCTAGAAGAGAGATCAGTCATTGTCATCACTTGAGGATTGCCAAAAAGCTCCATCCTGATGAAGAGGAACAGCTCATTGTATGCCTTATTCACAGCAGCTTCATACTGGGCTGCAGCATCATCATCTTCATTGCTGGCAACCTCTCCTTTGGAAACCTCTTCTTTGGTGTAAAGTCTATAGCATGACCTGTGGTAGTGCCCTTCAGCTGCTACAAGGTCTCTACTCACAATGGCAAGGATTCTGCTGTCCCTTTTCTTTGTGGCTGCACTCCTGATCTTTGCATCAGCTCGCAGTTCTTGACACTGCACCAGTACTTCTCTCGTATTCTGTCTCTTGGAATATTTGCTGTTTTTCTGACAAAATATGCACTCTGCATCATAAGTCCTAGATGTACTTGGAGCATGTCGAGCTACTCTCTTAGATTGTTTCTCTTCAGCAGAGACACAACTTTTCTTTTCTTTTGCAAGGAGGCCATCAAGAATTTGCTTCATAGTGAAGATACTGCGACACTTTCTGTGGTAGTAGATTGCTGGAATCTGTCCCTCAGGAATGTCTTTTGCCAGTTTCAAAACTGGTGCATGATTTCGTATCTGAGCTGCCCTGAGCAGAGTTCTCCATGAGTCGACACTTTGTAGTGAAACCAGCTTATCTGTATCATCAGAACAGTGGATAATGCACTCCACCCGTGGGCGCTTTGGTATTGGGTAAAAACTTGCTTGTTCACCAGTGGCCATATTCAGTCAGTTTTCACCTGCCACATACAAACAAATACATGTAACTTAGGTGTATGAACACTACTAAAACAAAGTTTACTTTGCTTCACCAGCGTCATATTGTCATTATTTATCTTACATAGCCACAAATAGATACATTACCTAGTTGCTATGCAACAGCTGTATTTTGTCCACATGAGGCCGCTAAAATTAACACAGCATGAAAGTTCCTCGTAGCCACTTTAACTAATCATATTAACATATACATTAAAAGAACATGCTAACATTATGGGAAATTAGCTTACAATCTTCTCCAGAGTGAGACAAGAAGATAGATACCAGTTTCCTCTATATGTGTTTAGTAGAAAGCTATCTGGCATTCCTACCATTTCTATATTAGAAGTTGCAGTCACAAAACACTGTTATGATAAAGGTTTAATTTCAACTATGTATGACTTATTTGTATCTGGATCTGATGAATCATCAGAGACAAAACTGAGATTATGGGAGGGAGATATAGAGGAGGAAATATCTTTAGAAGAATGGAGTGAGGCATGTAAAGAGGCCCAGAGACAGATAGTTAGCAGCAACCTAAAGCTTCTACAGTATAAATGGCTGATGCGTACATATATAACTCCTGTTAAATTGCACAAGTTTAATGACAATATTCCTGATACCTGTATTAAGTGTAGTGAGGCAAGGGGGACGCTTTTTCACTGTATATGGGAATGTGTGGAAGTGAAAACCTTCTGGCAAGATGTTGTTGATATGATTGATCAAATTTTGTCAAAGAAATTACCATTGAGTCCAAAGCTTTGTATTCTTGGTTTATATCCTACCACCCCACATTTACATAGCAATGAGTTCAGATTTATAGATATGTGTATATTACAAGCAAAACGTGTAGTTGCTCTTAATTGGAAAAGTGTTGATGGACCAAGAATTGGTATGTGGGTTAAAGAAATGGCTTCAAACATGTCAATAGAAAAGATAATGTATATTGTTAGACGTAAACAAAGTGTTTTTGATAAAATCTGGGGATTGTTTCTGTACTTCCTAAGACGTAATACTAATGTTGGTAACTTGCTTCATCAAGAACAAGCTCTGGGGGAGTAGAACAACTCTATCTGACTGTTTATATGCGTAAAAGCAACTGGAAAAAAAACCACACCCTCTAATCAGTCTGTGAAAGAAATTATTGTTATTATATTTTATTTTATTATTTTTATTAATTGAATTTTTATCTTTATTATCTTCTTTAACCCTGCTTTGAATTGTATTACTTGTTATAGGGACAGGGTTATGGGGGGGGGGTAGGGTGAAAATGTTTGCTGCACTGTGCTATTACTTGTTTTGATGTAATTTGCAAACAAAATTCAATAAATATATTGCTTAAAAAAAAAAAAAGAAAGCTATCTGGCTGCACGTTAGCCTAGCTTAGCACAATGAATGGAAGTACACAGTACTGGTTATCCTTGGTTGTTGGCCAACTAAGAACTGTCCCAGAGTTTAAGCTAGGCTAATCAGTACCAGGGGTGTTGAAATGCTATATTTGTAAAAATCTGGGCAAATACACAATCGTGAGAGGCACAGAAACAGGTTTCCTGAAAGAAAAATGAAATAGCTGCTCATTTGGAAAGGTTATCATGTATTATTTTACTTCTGTTAGTGTACCAAATAAAATGGCACCAGTGAAGTTGTGTCACCTTGGGTGATATCGATATCTGGTCTGACCCATGGACTAACTGGCTTTGGTCTAGTTAGTTTCTTAGTAATAATGCCATTCTAATTTAAGGTTCACAATCACCTCACACAATGAAATAGTATGGGTATATTATACATTTCCTGAATCTTTACAGTCCTGTGAGTATTCCAGTTTTTGTGTTTTGTGTCCCTGATATTCCTAGATGCCACAGGGCTGAAAGAAAGTATATAGTTTAGGCGAACATTGCAGAAAGATGTGTGTTATTGACGGGTTGAAGAGCTCAAGTGACCTCTATATTTGTGAGAAATATCCACAACAGGGCTTGAATGAAAGCTAAGAAGGTCCCCTTTAAAATGATACCAAAGACAATATTATAGAACATTGAAAAATGTCCTGACCATGAGGCTAAACCAGGATATGCACCAGCGTCTAAAATGCAATCTACTTTAGCGGGTGGTTAACTTCATGAGCTGATAACTGTGATACAGCTGCCACTCAGGAATGGTTATCATACCAAAATATCATCTACAGACATGGATCCTTTCAAAAATTATAAGTAAGTTTTGCCACCTTGAGTGTACCGAAATAGGAAATTTTGGGCTCTGGCCCATGGACTACCTCAGGAGACCTCTGTTGAAAAGTCTCCTTACAAAAAAAAAAACCTGCTGAATAATGGGCATTGGAAAGGCACTCTTAGAAAGGGGCAGGAACCCACTGAGAAAGAACCTGGTCTTTGTGTGTTGTATTTTTTTGATCAAGTAGTTGTACTTTTTAAAAGCTAGTCTTTGAACTGTGATATAACATGATCTATGATAATCATTTGAATTGCCTGACTTAATAAGCCATGTGAATGATCTCTTGGATGATGCACAGAGACTTACCTTTTGTCTTTTTGTCTGAAAGCATTTAATACTGAAGGAGCACGCTAAATCTTTCTTGAATTTTATCTGCATTAAAGCCGGGCCAGGCAACTTTCCTTCAATGTTATTTTTGAAAAAATGTAATTTCGTTCTTACAGCTATGACTATTTCAAATCATCCGAGAGAAAATTAAGCCTCCGTGTTTAACCCTGCATCTGTATTTAGGATCTCAAACTCTCACATCTCTTGGTAAGCCTCAACAAATCAGGGAGCTGTCTGATGAAATGGTCCTGCTACCTGTCAGTCATCTGTTTGCACAGCTTACTGACATCCTTTTTCCTGTCGGTTTTCTTGTCATCACTATGAATCTTGTAGAGCTGGATAGACTAAATAGCATTAATATTAATAGATACTTCACCTTTAAGTACAAATGTGCTTCACAACATCACTGTTGGTGTAACTAAGATTCGCTGAAAAAACGCAAACAATTTTTGACATGCATAGATTAACTTTGATACAGTTTACTCTCCACGATATATGGGTCTTGGACAGTGGTTGTCACACACCGTGCTGATGTTTTTAAAATGGCGGTGTTCTGTCAAAATTGCTCACTTCTACAAAATTGCTTAACCCAGCTTTTAAGTTTGCATCTAGCTTTCATAGCATTGTTGTTAGCCTAAACTCAACATTTTAAGTTTTGTACTCTCGTTCTTCTGTTACAGGTACCATTCAAACACTTTTTGAGACGTCACCATGATATTCAAAGGCCTGTGTTCTACTTGGAATTCTGGATTCTCCTTTGTGTAATTGGAAAGCCGCTACTCAAGGGTATATGCATGTCCTAGATGCCGTGACATAAAGGAAGGGATCATTCCAAGATGGAGAAAAAGAAAATGTGTCCCCGCCTTCTGGACTACCTGGTGATTGTTGGAGCCAGGTAAGAACTTTGTTTGTTTTATGGAACGGGCAACAAAATTTAAAACTGCAAGCTGACAAATTCTGCGTTCATGTCACGTGTGTAAGGTTGACACTTGAAAATAATGTTAATGCTTTCATGTTATAACATAAGAACCCCCAATTGCCCCAACACAGTATTTACTGGCATAACTAAAATCTGCAGTTAAATAAAGGAACTGCTACATTCATTTGAAATATTGAAAATAAAATGCAGTTAATTATTTTTATTGAATAGATATTTTTGCAATTGTAACCCAAGATGCAGATAGGTAGTAGCTGCCCAGCACTCCTCAGCCTTCCACCGTTAGCTGTTGAGTTGCCTCACTGGACAGGTTGGAGATTGGTTGCCTTGCTCAAGGGAAATTTGATAGTAATTACTAAAAGAAATAGTGTTCATCGTTTACTTCCTTTGTCCAGATTTGTGCCAATACGTTCTCAGATTTGGTCAGAACTTTAGTATCTAACCATTAGGCTTTTCTCACAAAAGTGTTGGCTGTTACATTAGTTGGGTTGCAGAGGCTCCTCTTCAATGACGTTATTGTTTTTGTTAAATGCCACTATCACTGCTCAATGATCAGTTCAATTCAGTGCTGATTTAAAGAGAAAAAAAACGATGTCACACAAAGGAAATGTATTCTCAGACAACGTTTAGAATAAAAGCACAAGACTTAACATTAAAATCCAACAAAAAACACAATTACTACAATTTAAACAACATATACCTTATGTTTAGGCTTCTGATCGTCTACTAGGTTTCGTACCCTGTTGAATTAAAGCATTCTCTTGTCCACTTGGCCTGCAGGCAACCTAGTAGTGACAATGTGGCCCAGACTCCCCAGCTCCTCCGCCGCTACCCTCTGGAGGACCACCATGACTTCCCACTCCCACCAGATGTAGTGTTCTTCTGTCAGCCAGAGGGCTGCCTGAGCATACGCCAGCGCAGAGTAAGCCTGCGTGACGACACCACTTTTGTTTTCACGTTAACTGACAAGGACTCAGGAATCACCCGCTATGGAATCTGCATCAACTTCTACCGCTCTTTTCAGCGAGGGCACCACCGTAGTCGCGGGGACAAGGGCTCCCACGCAGAGAATGTAGTGCAGGGGACTGAAACAGTTAGCGAGGGCTCTGACGGTGGTAGTGGAGCTCCACCTACCTCATCGTTAGCTCCGCCCTCTGCCAGTACTGATTCAGCATCCCCGCCAACCTCTGGAGCAGAGACTAGACTACCTGGTGGTGAGCCAAGTGCTGGCAGGTCTCCACGACACAAACGAAATGCTGCCAAGATGGCAAACCGGAACCGCAATAGCACTTTGACTTCTCTGTGCATACTCAGCCACTACCCCTTCTTCTCCACCTTCAGAGAGTGCCTGTATATTCTAAAGAGGCTGGTAGATTGCTGCAGTCAGAGGGTGACACAGCGCGCTGGGCTCCCCCGCGCCACCCAGAGGTGAGGACAACAGTTGCATGTTTGCAGTTGTTCTGTATTGACATTAAACTTCTGTTTTGATTTATTTTTTCCCCTTTCATAGGTGTAATTGACATTTGAAGTAAGAGTATTATGCTTTAAAGTTGGTCTGTTTGTTTATTTGTGGTAATGTAGTCCTATAAATGTAGGCTCAGTGCATATTGCATATATGGAATATGATGTAAATGCATTACATATTACATAGCAATCAGTATTTCATATTTTAACTTTGCTTTATAGGTAGTATTAATTTATCTGCAGTGGAGTGCTATATTCATTTTATAGCACCACAGTGTGAAAATATAGCATAATAAAGTAGAGTTAATCAAAACAACCTTCCTTAGCTGTAGTTTGGGACTGAGTGTCAGGGTACCAAGATACATAGGTTGTCTGGAGCTTTTAATTAGGCATCAAATTTAGCTTTCAGCATTCTTCAAATATTGACTTTACAAATATGAAGGGTTGGTAGAGGTTTTGAAATGACTTGAAGTTTAATGGTTGTTCAAGACAGGAAAGCACTGGAATTAAGTGGAAACAGTGCCAAGATTTGTTAACACTACTTATTTGTATTGAGAATTGAGCAATCTGATAGTATAAATTACCTTTCTTGGCTAGCAAATCAATTGCCTTTACATTGTAATTGCAGACGCTTGCTCAGAAGTGCTCTGTCCTCTCCCTCCCTGTTGAATCTTTTTGTCTCTTTGCATAAACCGGCATAAACACAAGTGGCTTTCTCAGTGGCTAGTTTCTTGCAGATATGCAGGCCATCTATGGTCTCTTTAAACAACACTGTTCCAGTTTCACCTCACAGTAGTTCTGCTCCACCTTGATTGCATCATCAAAAATGCCCCAAATTTAATCCAATACTTTAAATGGATTATTGTGAAAATGTCCAGCACAGAGACATACTAAAAATTGACGGTACTCCTTTGCTGTGTTTTGTAGTGTCTAAATATAATAGAAGAAATTCTATATGATACAGTGCATCCAGAAAGTAGTCACACCCCTTCACTTTCCCCACATTTTGTTATGTTACAGCTTTATTCCAAAATGGATTAAATTCCTTTTTTTCTCATCAATCTACACACAATACCCCATAATGACAAAGTGAAAAAGGTTTTGTAGAAATTTTTGCAAATTTATTAAAAATAAAAAACTGAAATATTGCATGTACATAAGTATTCACACCCTTTGCTATGACACTCAAAATTGAGCTCAGGTTCATCCCGTTTCCACTGATCATCTTTGAGATGTTTCTACATCTTGATTGGAGTCCACCTGTTGTAAATTCAGTTGATTGGACATGATTTGGAAAGGCACACACCTGTCTATATAAGGTCCCACTGTTGACAGTGCATGTTAGAGCAGAAACCAAGCCATGAAGTCAAAGGAATTGTCTGTGGACCTCCAAGACAGGATTGTACCGAGGCACAGATCTGGGGAAGGGTACAAAAAAATTTCTACAGCTTTGAAGGTCCCGAAGAGCACAGTGGTCTCCATCATTCGTAAATGGAAGAAGTTTGGATCCACCAGGACTCTTCCTAGAGCTGGCCGCCCAGCCAAACTGAGCAATCGGGGGAGAAGGGCCTTGGTCAGGGAGGTGACCAAGAACCCGGTGGTCACTCTGACAGAGCTCCAGCATTCCTCTGTGGAGATGGGAGAACCTTCCAGAAGGACAACCATCTCTGCAGCACTCCACCAATCAGGCCTTTATGGTAGAGTGGCCAGACGGAAGCCTCTGCTCAGTAAAAGGCACATGACAGCCCGCTTGGTGTTTGCCAGAAAGCACCTAAAGGACTCTCAGATCATGAGAAACAAGATTCTTGGCCTGAATGCCAAACGTCACGTCTGGAGGAAACCAGGCACCTCTCATCACCTTGCTAATACCATCCCTACAGTGAAGCATGGTGGTGGCAGCATCATGCTGTGGGGATGTTCTTCAGCGGCGGGAACCTGGAGACTAGTCAGGATCGAGATGAAGATGAAGGGAGCAAAGTACAGAGAGATCCTTGATGAAAACCTGCTCCAGAGCGCTCAGGACCTCAGACTGGGGCGAAGGTTTACCTTTCAACACGACAACGACCCTAAGCATACAGCCAAGACAACGAAGGACTGGCTTCGGGACAAGTCTGTGAAAGTCCTTGAGTGGCCCAGACTTGAACCCCATTGAACATCTCCGGAAAGACCTGAAAATAGCTGTGCAACGACGCTCCCCATCTAACCTTACAGAGCTTGAGAGGATCTGCAGAGACGAATGGGAGAAATACGCCAAATATAGATGTGCCAAGCTTGTAGCTTCATACCCAAGAAGACTTGAGGCTGTAATCGCTGCCAAGGGTGCCTCAACCAAGTACAGAGTAAAGGGTGTGAATACTTATGTACATGCAATATTTCAGTTTTTTATTTTTAATAAATTTGCAAAAATTTCTACAAAACCTTTTTCGCTTTGTCATTATGGGGTGTTGTATGTAGATTGATGAGAAAAAAAAGGGATTTAATCCATTTTGGAATAAGGCTGTAACATAACAAAATGTGGGGAAAGTGAAGGGGTGTGAATACTTTCCGGATGCACTGTATATGAATACATGGCAGCACGGTGGCGCAGTGGTTAACACGGTTGCCTCACAGCAAGAAGGTCCTGGGTTCAAGCCCCGGGGTAGTCCAACCTTGGGGGTCGTCCTGGGTCGTCCTCTGTGTGGAGTTTGTATGTTCTCCCTGTGTCTGCGTGGGTTTCCTCCCACAGTCCAAAGACATGTAGGTCAGGGGAATCGGCCATACTAAATTGCCCCTACGTATGAATGTGTGGGTGTGTGTGTGTATGTTGGCCCTGTGTGATGGCCTGGTGGCTTGTCCTGGGTGTCTCCCCGCCTGCCGCCCAATGACTGCTGGGATAAGCGCCAGCATCCCCGCGACCCTGAGAGCAGGACCTTAAATCATCATTAAATTTGAGAAAATTTTCGGACATCCAGGATTTAATGTCAGAGAGGCAAGTTATGAGATTTGCTAGGGCACAAGGATCTGTGGGTTTTAGTGGCATGTATAACTGAGTGTTGTTAGCATAAAAATGGTAGAGTACATCATGATTTTTGAATGACCTAGCCAAGGGGCAGCATGTGTATGGAAAAGAGAGGGGGGCCAAGAACTGAGCCCTTGATGCCTACCCAAGTCTCTAAGCGATGTAGGAGGATGCTGTGATCGACTGTGTCAAAGGCAGCACTTAAGTCAGCAGACAGAGGTGACTAGAGCTGTCTCGGTACTATGAAGTGCTCTAAAACCAGACTGGAAAATGTTAAAAACATTAGTGTTCATAAAAGAAATCAATTGAGATGAAATTGCTCTCTCCAGAACCTTAGATAAAAAAGACAATGTGGGGTAGTTACTTAGGACAGTGGATCTAAATTAGGTTTCTTCAGCAGTGGGTGAACAATGGCATGCTTAAAACTGTTAGGAAAAGAACCAGAGGCCAGAGAATTATTAAGCGTTTGCAGAATAATGGGGCTAACAGTTGAAAATACCTCCTTGAGCAGCTTAGTGGGAATGATGTCTAAGATACAGGGGGAGGAGTTCATATTGGAGACTGTACTCACTAACACTAAAATTGTAATTGGTTGAAACTGGGTAAAAGAGGCAGAATTAACACGGGGAATGGAAAGAATGCAAGAGCCAGGCGGGATTTAGGACCTGATATTCTCCACCTAATTTACAAAATGAGTGAGAATTTTTTTTGGACAGCTCAGCATCAGGTTCAGAAAAAGAAGTGGACGAACCATTATTAATAACAGAATCAATTACCCTGAAGAGAACTTTAGGATTATGGTTATTTCTAGATATAATTTTGGAGAAGTACGCTGATCTCGCATCCTTAACTGCCTTCTGGTAAAGTAACATTTGGTTTTTAAGGGTGTTATGTGCTAATTCAGATTTGTTGACCTTCCATTGTCATTCAGATTTTCTACAATCTTCTAAGGGCACAAGTGTGATTGTTCAGCCTGGGGAGGTTATTTGAATTTTGTTGTCTCGTTTTAAATGGTGCGATTTGGTCAAGGATAGATGAGCATTGATCATTGAATGAATTTAACAGTGCATCTGGATTGAGAGGGGATATAGAGGGATTAAAGGATGATGATTTGAAAGCATCACAAAATGTAACTGCAGAACCAGCATTGAGAATGCGAGAGCATGTTTTAGGATAGTGACTAGGAATAGAGAGCTATAGTGAAACTTTGAAAACAACAGCTTTATGGTCAGTTACAAGCATATCCACCACATTAAGACACTCGAGAGAAACCAGATGAGAGTACAAGGTCTAAAATGTGGCCCTTGGAATGTGTGGCCCCTTGAACAGATTGAATGAGGTTAAAATAGTCTGTAAGAGTCTGTCAGAATGGGAAGGACAACATACATGAATATTAAAATCACGCACCCTGTCATAATTTGGCATGACAATAGATAGGTAAGAAAACTCAGAAATAAAACTAACTGTTTAAGATAATATCAGGATATATGTTGATCTGCTTTCACATGAATTTTTCTACAATAACATAAGAATATCTTCCATATCACTCAACCCTACCATATTATAAGAGCACATGATAGGCAATATCCCATGTAAAATGGTGATGACCATGAAATGAATTAACTCATATCTTATGCAAATTGTGAAGGTGAACTAGCCAAGGTATAGCACAAACTATCCCCACCTTTTCTTTTTCACTAGAGGCAATAACAGGTGTTTGTTAGAGGTAAAACTCTTGCGATGCATCATGAAATAACATGGAAAGAGTGGTTTGAATTTATAGTGTATCCATGTAGGCTCATATTTGCTCTAGAATGTAGCTCTTCCAATAGAAGAGCCTGGAGACAGATAAAAACAAGGAATACAATGATAAATGTATGAACATGTATTCCTTTTTTGCATGCTCAAGAAAACTTTTTTATGCCCTTGAATTTTTGCTGGTACTAACCTTTTGAGTTCTGGCACATCAGCACTACTACATCACTATAGCAGTACAATTTACGGTTTCAACTAGCAGACACTTATTCAAAGCGACGTAAGTCTGAGAGCTGATACAACACAAACAAGGCAGGAGAGAGCAACACGAGTAAGTGCCATAAAACTAAGTATGAGTCTGATAGGATGTTGTTGCCAACAGGAAATGCATAGATTGCATAGAATGCATAGAAGCAGTTTTTTGTTTTTTTTTGGACCAGTTCATCAAGTGCAGATGTGTTCACGAAAGAGCTGGGCCTTTAGTCTTCTCTTAAAGATTGAGAGGGACTCTGCCAATTGAACAGAGTTTGGTAACTCGTTCCACCCCGCGGAACCACCATCAAAAAGACATGCATGTGGGGCGTCCGGGTAGTGTAGCGGTCTATTTTGTTGCCTACCAACATGGGAATCACCGGTTCGAATCCCCGTCTTGCCTCTGGCTTGGTCGGGCGTCACTGCAGACACAATTGGCCGTGTCTGCGGGTTGGAAGCTGGATATGGGTATGTGTCCTGGTTGCTGCACTAGCGCCTCCTCTGATTGGTCGGGGTGCCTGTTCGGGGGGGGGGGATAGTGTGATCCTCCCACGCACTACATCCCACTGGTGAAACTCCTCACTGTCAGGTGAAAAGAAGCGGCTGGCGACTCCACATGTATCGGAGGAGGCATGTGGTAGTCTGCAGCCCTCCCCGGATCGGCAAAGGGGGTGGAGCAGCGACTGGGATGGCTTGGAAGAGTGGGGTAATTGGCCTGATACAATTGGGGAGAAAAAGGGGGAGGGGGGGGACATGCATGTTAGGGTTAATACTCCTGTCTGAGCCCTTGACTGAGGCATGGCAAGACGAACTGGAGTTGGTCCCCGGGTGCTGCATGGCAGTTGCCCACTGCTCCTAGCTACACAGCAAGGATGGGTTAAATGCAGAGCGTAATTTCCCCACAGGGATCAATTGAGTATCTCAAAATCATCCATCCATCCATTATCTGAACCGCTTATCCTGCTCCCAGGGTCGCAGGGATGCTGGAGCCTATTCCAGCAGTCATTGGGCGGCAGGCGGGGAGACACCCTGGACAGGCCGCCAGGCCATCACAGGGCCAACACACACACACACACACACACACACACACACACACACACACACACACACACACACACACACACACACAAATCAAAAAAATCAAAACTACAGAAGACAAGAGTCTAGCTAGAAACTTAGGGCCCTGCTGTGGTGGTAGTACCAGGCGGCTTTCATTGGCAGAGCGTAGTGATTGGGGGGGGCGTAGACCTGAATGAGGGAGTTCAGGTAGGCAGGCGCTGTTGTAGTTGCTGTTTTGTAAGTGAGTGTCAGGGTTTTGAATTTGATGCGAGCAGCGTCTGGGAGCCAGTTGAGGGATATGAACAGTGGGGTGACGTGCTCTTTTTGGCTAGTTGAAGACCAGATGTGCCGTTGCGTTCTGGATCCCCTGCAGAGGTTTGTCAGTAAGGAGTTGCAGTAGTCAATGCTTGATATTACGATAGTTTGTACCAGGAGTTGTGCTGCATGCTCTGACAGGTAGGGTCTGATCTTTCTGATGTTGTATAGGGCAAATTGACATGACCGACCATTTGAGGCCACGTGAACCTTAGAAGTTACACAGTAATTATACAGGCTTGAGCTTTTCACAAAGGTGAAAGACTCTGTAACAATAACACAAAGCTTACTTATTGTCAAGGCTCAGCGTTTTCGGTTTTTATTTTTCAGAGCCATCCAGCATGCTGAATTTCGCCACAAGAGGACACTGTTACATAACATCACACAAACAGGAACAACTTTTGGGTCCATGGAAACATAAAATTCGGGTGAAAATCAGTTTAAACCAACCTGCTCCTTTTAAAAAATCTGGGTATTTTTCAGTGAAAATCAGTAAAAACCGAAAACGCTGAGCCTTGCTTATTGTACATGCAATCAATTAAGATAAAAGTCAAATACAGTGCTGTTTATTGGCAATAATTTTGCAGTACAGCTCATGTCATGATACAAGTGTCACCATTCAATATATTGTGATATATCATGATACTGTGATACTACAAAAAGCAGTGTTGCAAATTATTTTAAACTTCAGAAAAATGCAAAGAAACAGCTGGGCTTAAAACAGCTATGTTATATGGTTTGGAGACAGTGGCACTAATGAAAAGAAAGGAGGCGGAGCTGGAGGTGGCAGAGTTGAAGATGCTAAGATTTTAATTGGGAGTGATGAAGGAGGACAGGATTAGGAATGAGTATATTAGAGGGACAGCTCAGGTTGGACGATTTGGAGACAAAGCGAGAGAGGCAAGATTGAGATGGCTTGGACATGTGTGGAGGAGAGATGCTGGGTATATATTGGGAGAAGGATGCTGAATATGGAGCTGCCAGGGAAGAGGAGAAGAGGAAGGCCAAAGAGGAGGTTTATGGATGTGGTGAGGGAAGACATGCAGGTGGCTGGTGTGACAGAGGAAGATGCAGAGGACAGGAAGAAATGGAAACAGATGATCCGCTGTGGTGACCCCCTAACGGGAGCAGCCGAAAGTACTAGTAGTAGTACTAGTAGTAGAAAAATGCAAAAGAAAACACTGCAATATGCATAGAATATGCATAAAATCAGAGTAATATGCATAATCATCATCAGTATGCTTAAAATCAGTAGTCGGAGCCATAGTGAGTGGGGTACTAACACCACCTGCTGTTGTGACACTGTTTCAGAACAGCCCTATTACAATACTGCACCTACCACTTAGTGGGGGACATGTAAACAACATGGGAGAATAAGAAGTAATGCCGCTGCATGGTCTTTGTGTGTAATTTTAAGAATTGATGCTGTTTGTAAACCAATACTATATTGTGAAAGATTGTATTGTGATAGAGTATATCATTGTTTTCTTGCCAGTATCCCAGTATCATGATATTCGCACGGAATTACATTATATCAATATATATCACAACATCTGCTTAGATATGCAAAAATACCATGCTTAAAAGTATTCTGATTCTGATTAAATACCCAACTGAAGTTCATCACATTCAACTGTTTACTGTTTAGTAATTTAAAGTATATCAGACCATGACTAGTTTTCAAATAATAGTACCTCAGATATTTTCAGATCTAATATTTTGATAAATTTTAGTAATAGATCCATTATTGTTAATTTAGACAACAAAATTGTATGTCACCATATCTGAATTTCATACCGATACAATACCATTGAAAGATGACAGAGGGTGATATTTAATTATTACCCAGTCCTAAATTTGCAAAGCCATACAGGTTGTGTAAATATAGACAGTTAAATATTATGGTTGCAGACAATGGTCCTTTGACTGAAATGTGAAGTGAAATGTGTGCAGATTATTTTTGCCATACCATGTTTACTTAGTTCCAGAAGAGAGAGAGGGTAAAAAAACAGGAAAAAAAAAACATCATTTTGTGGATATATAAATTGAACCAAAATTGATGTTTAATTGTTTGCAGTTGTCTTATAGGCCACTTTTTCCTGAATTGATGGTAAAATATGTTGCTGTTTTGGCTTAACAGAGCTAATTGGGCTGTCATTTTATATTGGCACAGGTCAGGCTGTCTTTTTTCCCCCCCTCAGTCATCAAGGTTAATTACAGTTTGAGCCACTGCATAATTTCTCCACATCACTGCCAAGAGTTCAAGGAAAACCTAATGCACACCTAATCTCACACCTTCGTTCTGTGATAGTGCCACACCCACATATCATCAGTAGCCTATATAAGTGTGGTCTCTCGGAACCATCTTGAAAAAGGGCAATCAATCCCTTTCTAGTGAATCCACATCCTTTTTCTTCACAGTAAGTTGAAATGTGGTGAGGCTAAGATGGAGACGTTGGACAGCCCTTGCACAGCGGCTGTTAGGGGTTTCTTGCACGGTGGTGCTGACAGATTGAGGTCTCTGGCTGCCTTTAGGGAGCAGCTGCAGTCGGTGGGAGGGCTCCAAAGAGCTAATGATTTATCTCCCCCCATGCCACATACACAGAGCACACACTCCAAAGAGGGTTTAATAGCACCATGTGTGCGTTTAGAGTGGAGGGTGTCTCGTCAATCAGTCGACAATTGCTTAAGAGCCTCTCTCATGTTTCCATCTCATTTGCTCCATCTCATTTGCTCATCATATTAGGGAATGTGCAGTTTTCCTTTACCCAATGGTGGTAGCTTATAGCAGTAAGTCATCAATTAATTTATTTTTTTGACATTACACAGTCAGTTACCCCATGTGGTAACTGACTCCCATTATTGAGTGTCTGAGGACTGGTTCTGAGACACAACTTAATTCCTGGGTTTATTCAAGGATCAATTCTATAGGGTAAGGATGCATGAAATTGAACTTTTGCCTCTATCCAACAACCAATCATTTCAATTGTCATTTTGACATATGCCAATACTGATTCAGATATTTTTTGTTACATTGCAATACCACCATGTGTCTTCGTTTCCACCAGTGAAGTTCACCTATTATTATGCTGTAACTGTGATGCTTAGTGGAGAGGCAGACGTCTGAAAAACATTTCATTAGTACCTTTCCTGATTTTATTAGGAAATACTTCACTGTTTCCAGTTGTATGCATTCACTGAACGAGATGAGCACAAATGACTTCAACATAGAGAAAACACATAACTATTATTTTGGGATAATATTTTCCAACATCTTTGCTCTTGTTCTGCAAAAGTCGTTCCTTAAAGCTGCATGTGATAACCTTTTTATGGTAAAATATTAACTTTTAATTGTTATTAATGTTATAATCGGGCTGTTTGAGATGGAGCAACATCTTCATCTTAACTTGAGACCCTTAGCTATTGCCTATTGTTAATTGCTGGTGTACTGGTGTGTACTCTGGCGGGAAATGTCAGTGTCAGACGGGAAGTGATGCATTTTACATAACATCTTGTTACCCTTGGAAGATGCCAGAGGGCTGGTGGATACTGATGCTAATTTTTGTAGTAATTTAAAACTTCATCTTCTTTTGTTAATGTAGTTTGTAAAGAACACAAATTATGGAGAACCCCCCCCCCAAAAAAAACATTATTACCATTTTCGTTGTTGTTGATCTACTGTGCATGCTTGTTTGTTGTCTTGATGTCATCACAAGTGTGAGTGCAGTATAAGACTGCAATTGTGAATTCTGACCAGGGTGCCGCTAATGTGGCAAGTTATCACATGTACTTTTAAAGCTTCCATGTAAAATGCATATTAACACACTGTTGTCTCAATTGAAAACAAGTTTTTGTAAAAAATAAAAAGGTCCTTCATTTTTTTCGTGGACCGGTCCTCCCATTAACTTGCGTTGATCCTGTTGGCATATAATTAAAGCCTCATCATATCTGTGCAACATCGGGTACAATTTTGGTATCTGCCCCAGTGCTGATAAGACATTTTTACGCAATTATTGGCCGATACCAATAAGCTGAAATATATATCATGCACCCTTACCATTGGGTATTGTTATATCATGATAAGCGACATTTACCATCCTTTGTGAGTACTGAATGTATCACTCTATCATGTCCTCATCAGGGACACCATGTGGCGGGTCTTCACTGGGGCTCTGTCGGTGGAGGAGAAGGGAAGCCAGCTTTTGGCTGACCTGCGGGAAATTGAGTCCTGGGTGTACCGGCTTCTGCGTTCACCAGTACCCATAGCGGGTCAGAGACGTGTGGATGTGGAGGTACTCCCTCAAGAGCTAAAGCTGCCACTTACTTTTGCCCTGCCCGACAACTCACGCTTCTGCATGGTTGACTTCCCCCTCCATCTGCCCCTGGAGCTGCTGGGTGTCGACGCCTGTCTTCAGGTGCTCAGCTGCGTCCTGCTAGAGCACAAGGTAAGGACAGATATAGTAGCTGTTTGATCTAGATGTCAAGGGTGTCTTAGCAATTGTCAGTTTTTACTCTTTCCTCTTTGTTTTCTGACTTAAAAGGAGGAGGAAGAGGAGAGACACAATTGTTTCAAGGAGAGGGGACAAAAAGGGGAAGTTATATGTAGAGTAGCCAGTAATTTCCTCTTGATTGCAGCTGGGTGCATTTGACTAATGGAAGGTGGTTTTCAGAGAATCCCTGAAAAATGTGCTTGATGGCTATTATAAGACATTTGATAATGGATGCATTCTAACCAAATCATTACAGGGAAGCATGGAAAATATAAGCTAGAGAAAACGAGGTTGCATGTACACTACCGTTCAAAAGTTTGGGATCACCCAAACAATTTCGTGTTTTCCATGAAAAGTCACACTTATTCACCACCATATGTTGTGAAATGAATAGAAAATAGAGTCAAGACATTGACAAGGTTAGAAATAATGATTTGTATTTGAAATAAGATTTTTTTTACATCAAACTTTGCTTTCGTCAAAGAATCCTCCATTTGCAGCAATTACAGCATTGCAGACCTTTGGCATTCTAGCTGTTAATTTGTTGAGGTAATCTGGAGAAATTGCACCCCACGCTTCCAGAAGCAGCTCCCACAAGTTGGATTGGTTGGATGGGCACTTCCTTGAGCAGATTGAGTTTCTGGAGCATCACATTTGTGGGGTCTATTAAACGCTCAAAATGGCCAGAAAAAGAGAACTTTCATCTGAAACTCGACAGTCTATTCTTGTTCTTAGAAATGAAGGCTATTCCATGCGAGAAATTGCTAAGAAATTGAAGATTTCCTACACCGGTGTGTACTACTCCCTTCAGAGGACAGCACAAACAGGCTCTAACAGGTACTATTTAATGAAGATGCCAGTTGGGGACCTGTGAGGCGTCTGTTTCTCAAACTAGAGACTCTAATGTACTTATCTTCTTGCTCAGTTGTGCAACGCGGCCTCCCACTTCTTTTTCTACTCTGGTTAGAGCCTGTTTGTGCTGTCCTCTGAAGGGAGTAGTACACACCGGTGTAGGAAATCTTCAATTTCTTAGCAATTTCTCGCATGGAATAGCCTTCATTTCTAAGAACAAGAATAGACTGTCGAGTTTCAGATGAAAGTTCTCTTTTTCTGGCCACTTTGAGCGTTTAATAGACCCCACAAATGTGATGCTCCAGAAACTCAATCTGCTCAAAGAAGTGCCCATCCAACCAATCCAACTTGTGGGAGCTGCTTCTGGAAGCGTGGGGTGCAATTTCTCCAGATTACCTCAACAAATTAACAGCTAGAATGCCAAAGGTCTGCAATGCTGTAATTGCTGCAAATGGAGGATTCTTTGACGAAAGCAAAGTTTGATGTAAAAAAAATCTTATTTCAAATACAAATCATTATTTCTAACCTTGTCAATGTCTTGACTCTATTTTCTATTCATTTCACAACATATGGTGGTGAATAAGTGTGACTTTTCATGGAAAACACAAAATTGTTTGGGTGATCCCAAACTTTTGAACGGTAGTGTATAAGGCACTATACTATCAGATTTGATATGTCTTGCTGAATATGCTACATCTAATGTTACTGGCTATTTTAGAACTTATTTTTAACTTCAACTGTGAGAATTGTTACAGATATTGTGGTCTGCCTGTGCAGGTACAAGTTCTTCAGTACAACTGTATATACAAACCTATCAAAATTCAATTTAAAAGCACACCCCTTATTGTAACATTGTGTTCACACCCACTCCTAACTCACTGCTGAGAGCCTGTGGCACTTAATAAAGCCCAGTCTCTTTTTCTCTTGCCTTTGAGGAATACATGCAGTGCTCCATCCATCACCCTTCTAAGGGTGGCTAACCATGTGGCATGAGGAGTCATGTGTATACAGATTTTCATTCTAACCTCACTTCACACCAGGTGATTTCACTGATACATTCTTCCTGTTTGGTTGAAGCATTGCTAATCAGTGAAATAGCCTGGTGTGGTGTCCAGTTGGGATGAAAACCTGCATACACATGGCTCTCTATGGGACATGGTTAGCCGGCCCTCTCTGCACTGAGGACAATTTTTTGTGTATCTTCTCCAATGCCTCTGGGAATTCTATAAATGACATGGACACACATTGTCAAAGATGCAAAGCATGGCCCCTCTGGTGGCCAAGCGGAATAAACCGCCGTTCTTGCAACCCGCTCGTCATGTGACTGGGAGGTTCGTATCCCAGACTCGCCATAACCGGTCACGGCCAGAGCGTCCACGGGGTAAGGCATTCATTAGGCCACCCTTACCCGAGGGATAGTGGGTGTAGATCGGTGTAGTGTTCGGGGACTCGTCGTTCTCTAGCGACCCCTCTGGCCCACCCGGGCGCCTGCAGCCAAGCAACTGAACGCATTCTCCGTACGCCTCCTTCGCGGCCTGAAGGTGATGCAATCCATGCGAGGCTTCAGCGGGTAAAATAGCGAGAGCAGCCGACACGAGTTTGAAGGAAGCTGGTGTAACGACTATCTCCTTCCTGTGGAAATGTGAGCCAGGGGAGTTAATCAGGTGGGATAAGGGGGAAAACTAGAAATAAATGTATCTATAAAAAAAAAAGAAAAAAGATGCAAAGCACTAATGTCATTGAGTCCAAGTAAGTAGCCCAGTAGTTGGCATTGTTGCCTAACAGCAAGAAGGTTCTGTGTTCGAACCCCAGGCCGTCCCAGGTCCTTCCTGAGTGGAGTCTGCATGTTCTCGCCATGTCTGCGTGAGTTTTTGCCTGGTGCTCTGGTTTCCTCCCACCATAAAAGACATGCATGTTAAGCTTTACTCCTGCCTGTGCCCCTGACCAAGGCAATGACAAAAACTGGATTTGGTTCCCAGGCGCCGTACTGTGGCTGCCCACTGCGCCTAGTGTACACGGCTGCCCACTCTTTAGAGTGTGTGTATAGATGGGTTAAATGCAAAGAATGAATTTCATTGTATGTACAGTGACAATAAAGTATCCTCTTCTTTCTAGCCAATCAGTACAAATCCTTTTCTCCTTCTTTAGTGTCCAACCTCTCATGCAACTTGCCATACTCCTTTTCCTTTGCCTCCTCTTTGTTTTACGACGTATCTCCATGTACGCCTGTTTACTTTCTTCATCTCTCAGACTATCCCACTTCTTCTTCGTCAACCTCTTCCTCCGTATACTTTCCTATACTGCCTCATCCCACCACCAAGTCTCCATGTCGTCCTTCCTCTGACCAGGTGACACACCAAGTACCTTCCTAGCTGTCTCCCTCACCATTTCTACAGTAGTTGCCCAGCCATCCGGCAACTCTTCACTACCAACCAGTGCCTGTTTTAACTCCTCCCCGTACTCCACACGACAGTCTTCCTTCTTCAACTTCCACCATTTGATGCTTGGCTCTGTCTCTAGTCTCTTCCTCTTCTTGATCCCAACAGTTATCCTACAGACCACCATCCAATGCTGCCTAGCTATGTTCCCCCCTGTCACCACCTTGCAGTCTCCAGTCTCTTTCAGATTGCACCTCCTGCATAAGATATAGTCCACTTGTTTGCACCTTCCTTCACTCTTACACGTCCCCCTGTGTTCCTCTCTCTTCTTTTTTTTTTTTAGCTTTTCATTTCTGATAATTTCAGGGATCATTTCTATAGTTCCTCTCCTTGAAATACAAATTCACCACAGCCATTTCCATCCTTTTTGCAAAATTCACCACCATCTGTCCTTCCACATTCATCTCCTTGACACCATACATCATCAACTCCGTTCCTTTCACCAACTTGCTCACTGAAGTCCGCTCCAATCACCACTCTCTGCTCCTTGGGTATACTCTCCACCACTCCTTCCAACTCACTCAAGAATTCTTATTTCTCTTCCATCTCACACCCAACTTGCGGGACATATGCACTGACAACATTCATCGTCACACCTTCGATTTTCTGCTTCATATTCATCACTCTGTCCAACACTTTCTTCACCTCCAGCACACTCTTGACATAAGCTTCCTTCAGGATTATCCCTACCCCATTTCTCCTCCCATCCACACCATGGTAGAATAGTTTGAACCCACCTCCCATGCTCCCAGCCTTACTTCCCTTCCACCTGGTCTCTTGCACACACAGTATATCTACCTTCCTTCTCTCCATCATTATCGGCCAGCTTTCCCCTTTTACCAGTCCTAGTGCCAGCATTCAAAGTTCCAACTCTCACCTCCACACTCCTACCCTTACTCCTCTCCCGCTGCCTCTGGACATGCCTTCCTCCTCTCCTTTTCCTTCGCCCGACAGTAGCATAGTCTCTACTGGCACTCTGCGGGCCAACAGCACCGGTGGCGACCGTTGGTAACCCGGGCCTTGACCGATCCAGTATGGAAATCTGTTTTATGATCTACATATTTGATGTGGCAAAAGTTTTATGGCAGAAGCCCTTCCTGACACAACCTTCCCCATTTATCCGGGCTTGGGACTAGCACTAAGAATGCACTGGCTTGTGCATCCCCAGTGGCTGGGTTAAAGGATAGCATCAGTATTGTTGTTAAATCTGTAATCCAAATGGAAGAAACTAGCCACCCTACCACTGAAAGCCAAACATTGGGATGGGAGATTTTTTTTCATTCTTATACTGACTTAGTGAGTAGGAGCGTTACTCAAAAATTGAAATATATTACATGTTACTGCTTTGAAAAAGTCATGTTATATAACTCGGTACTTTACAATAATGGTAAAACACATTATATTACACGGTTTATTACTTTATGTTACTGAAACTCTACTGAGTGGCACTCTCAAGCAGGAACACATCCCATCAGAGCTAGATTACTCCACTTTCAGAATTGATTATATAAATCTCTTTTTACATTACTTATTAGTTAAAATTGTATTCAAGTATTTTATAGCTTGTTCGATATTGCTATTTAGTAACTTATCTACTTTTTAGCAGCCGACAAATTTTCTTCTCATTATTATGAAGTGGTTTTGCCAGTGATACAAATAAATTCTCAAGACAGTGCGTCACACCAACTTTAACAGACAAATGCAAATGGATAAATTGTCAGCTAGACAGCTTTTTAACAGCTAGAATGCCACAGACACATCTAGCGGTCATCAGGACCAGTATTCTGTCATTTCCTACCTATCACCTCGCCTGCACAAGTGTTATCACACAGGCGCTAGTTAAGTTCAGGGCTTGGGTTGGTGTTACTAGACATTTGCACCAAGGCATTATGACATGGTAGAAAAAAGTCAGTTCATCCACATAGACAAACTAGACATTTGTCTAGAGCAACACTTTGACAAGGGCAGCCAAATGAATGAACCATTTAAACTGCACGGATCCACGTCCACTCATATCAGCCATGAAAATTATGACAACTGTGTGTGGTCTTACATAATGCTGACTTTAATTTGAATTTGAATGGAGCTGAGGGGCAGGACGAGAACTGTTTCTGGGAGCAAAGTTGTCATTCATGTTTAAGTGCAGAATTAAGGCTAAAAATTCTTTATTGTGTCAAAACAACCGGAACTGTCCAGTTGTGAGGACAAAAAGATGAAACATTTAAAAGTGCAAGCACTAGAAAAACAGAACGGCTCGTTTTTAAAAAATTAATTGGCTGAGACCACTATTGTGCGCAGTTTTTCCCCATACCTGTGCTTGTGCGTGCGCGCACGCGTGTGTATGTTAACACATGAGAGAGGCAGTGCATTACTCGTTCAAGATATTCCCAGTGGTTGAAACACTTCGGCCTAATTTCCAGTTGATTGCACCATTGGTTCACATCCACAGAGGCAGTCTCCTTTACCATGCAAAACATTTGGTTGAGTAACATGTTGTTAAATTCAAAAATATATGGTAACATTTGCACACACATTTGAAAAGTAGTTATATTACCACTACCAGAAAAAGTGATATTATTACAGAAACCCCTTAGTTTACTAATGCCTTATTTTATCGCCCTGTTTGTGCCAGAGTGGACCTGCTGATCAAACCTGAATTTTTAATTCATTTTGATGCTGGAAAATTTGTTTTTACATTTATAGTTTGTAATTAATGTCTAAGATTAATGGTATTTTGATGGTGTTTTGACCTTTTTAAATTTCATTTTAAGTTCAATGGTTTATACATTTGTTTTCTAAACAGTTTTACTGGTCATTATAAAAAAAACAAACAAAAAACAACAAAAACAAATCCTAATTAAAATCTAAATCAAAAGCTATTTCTAAAACTGAACAGAAATCACTTATCACTCAGCACAGGAGTGGCTTCTTGGGTTATCCTTAGTGGTAGGTATCAGTTATATACAGGTGGCTCATGGAGTCAAGAAGTAGCCAGTTATGTCCCTGTGGCATCATAAACACTCATCATTTCATCAGATTAGAAAATTTATACATGAAAGGCTCGTCTATTCTTATGCATGCAAATACCCAAGTCTCTGTATGGCAAACACTGCCATTGTCATAGTAATCACATAGTCAAGTGTTTTTTTTTTTTGGTTTGGTAATTGTTTTTCCTCCTGTCAATCTGTCAAATATGTTAGTGGGTACAGCTCAAGACATCCTTGCTTTGTGTCAGTCAGCATAGTTAACATGAGTCATTAGCATGACTTGTTTTTAATTTTCAGACACAAGTTTGTGTTGTGTGTTTTTTCATAGGTTGTCCTTCAGTCCAGGGATTACAATGCTCTATCTATGAGTGTCATGGCCTTCGTTGCCATGATCTACCCTCTGGAGTACATGTTCCCTGTCATCCCCTTACTGCCAACATGCATGGCCTCTGCTGAGCAGGTAACATGACTGAGGTGTCCTAGATGATTTGATGATGATAATAATGATGATGATGATGGTTGTATGCAAGTTTCTAGGGAAATGGGTGCATATATTCCACTTGGATTTATCATTATTGTTAGATGTCATTACTGTCAAAAATGCCTGGAACTGGGCGTCTGGGTAGTGTAGCAGTATATACCGTTGCCTACCAACACGGGGATCCTGGTTCAAATCCCCATATTGCCTCCGGCTTGGTCGGGCGTCCCTGCAGACACAATTGGCCATGTCTGCGGGTGGGAAGCCGGATGTGGGTATGTGTCCTGGTTGCTGCACTAGCGCCTCCTCTGGTCGGTCGGGGTGCCTGTTCGGGGGGGGGGGCTGGGGGGAATAGCGTGATCCTCCCACGCACTACTTCCCCCTGGTGAAACTCCTCACTGTCAGGTGAAAAGAAGCAGCTGGCGACTCCACATGTATCAGAGGAGGCATGTGGTAGTCTGCAGCCCTCCCCGGATCGGCAAAGGGGATGGAGCAGCGACAGGGAAGACTCGGAAGAGCGAGGTAATTGGCCAGATATAATTGGGGGAGAAAAAAAGGGGGAAAAAATCCAAAGAAAAAGAAAAATTCCTGGAACTTTTTATGCTTAGTCATTTTAAACTAGAGCTTTCTCTTGAATAGTTTGCAACTCTACAAAATGGACAATTTTTAACTGGTTTGATCATGTGAATCTATTGAATCTATTTGTCCTCTCCTCAGCTTCTCCTCGCCCCCACACCCTACATCATAGGTGTACCAGCTAGCTTCTTCCTCTACAAGTCTGACTTCAAAATGCCAGATGATGTGTGGCTTGTGGACCTCGACAGCAACAAGGTTTATATTTACACTTTGCGTGCCACTCTTTTAGGAGCAGGATACATCTTTCTGTCTGTTTTATGACACCAAATGTGTTTGAACTGAGATTGTGTGTGACAACTTGATAATTTCTGATTCTTTTGTTTTTGCTTGAACAGTACATCTAAACAAGCTTTAAACTATTCTTTTGTTTCGTGGCAGGTTATAGCTCCCACCAATGCAGAAATTCTTCCACCTCTCCCTGAGCCCGAATCAACTGAACTCAAGAAACATTTAAAGCAGGTTGGCAATTTTTTCAAAAATGAACAGGGTTTGTTTGATATGTGTCAGTGTAGAAATGTTTTAATTATCCTGCACCAACAGTGAGCTCTAAACGCCATGTCTGTTATCTTTTGCAATTGCTATTACATATGGGTGGTTTTTAGAAGTATTTTACACCCCAGTTACTGTTCATAGCCAGGACAATGATGTTTCTATTGATTACACTTCTAGATGAATGTGAAATTTCTCTTTCAGCTGTGTCAAGAGTAGGCACTGGGCACAACTTTGCCTTCCTACTCCAGCACAATTGTATGTACTGTGCATAGAGTGTGGGAGCATTTGAACTGAGCATTGTGCTGCAGTGCACTAACAGAAACAATTTTTGTTGTTTTTCTTCCTTTTCCTCTTCTTTGCATGCACTAGCTATTGGAGGTAAAATCAAACATTAGGCCCATGCCACCCCAGCAAAAGCTGTAGTGATTAGTGGTAGTGACTAACCTGTCCCTCTTACCCGAGAAACTGATGTAACCTCAGAATCTGGTTCTGATTCATAGAGGTGGCTCTTTTTTCCCTTTCTTTGTTTCACTCCTTGCCCTTCTTTAGCTCATTTGAATTTAATCAAGACATTAACATAATCAGCGGCGCATTCAATTGTGAAATGTCTGTGATTAAATTCCCCTCAGCTTCAACAACAGCATCAGTGAATTAATGCTATTATTTCTTTTATCCTGTTTGGGCAGAATTAAAATCCTTGTATATTTATTAAAATTTCACCACAAATATTGTATTTATATATATAATTTATGACTTAAAGGCTAGTTGTATACCAAAATGTAGTTGGGTAACCACTGGTTATTAGCAACTACTAACTTTCTTTTTGATAAATAGCTCCATAAAAGTTTTTTTTTTAACTTTTGCATACAAAATACAGTGATATGACCTAGGTAATGTCAGCTGTTTTCATGGCCTCCATCACACTTCTCAATAATGCCCCCCCCCCAGGCATGCCGATGGGTAGTACAGATCCTTTGGGTAGCTAATGTCAGTGGTTCAAAAATATACCATGAAGTCACCTACAAGAACATAACTAACTGATGCTTTTCTACAGCACATATTTCATGTTGTGGTCCTTTCTAAATATCACACCAATCAAGGTAACATAAAACTTGTAGCTGTTAATAACAAGAAAATGGCTTTAACAAAGTTTACAGCAAAATCATTTCACACTTCTTGATTTTGCAGTAGATTGCATCAAACCATTACTGTGTAACATGGTTTTTAACTGATCCTGCCTTGAATCTGAACCAGCTGGTTAGTTGTGTGTGACTTCTGCTCCTGTCCCAGCATCTGTGTGAGTGAGAGGTGGTTGCGTGGGATTTTGAAAAGCCTCGGTTTAGCGGTTGCTGTATGTACGTCAGCATGCACCAAGCTGAGAACAACTGTGAATGGAAAATTAATGGCTGTAGATCTACCACTGAAGATGAATAGAATATCGAAAAAAAAAATTGTAATGCTGAAGTGGAATGCCTCTGAGAGCCAGTGGAGAAAAAAAAAGCTTTACTCAATACAAGACAACATTTTATCGATTCCAACTAGTGACTGATTTCTTTAGTTTTACGATACAGTTTCAGCTAAATATATTCTTTTAAATTTTATTTCTTAACTAATAACATTGAGAAGGTCAGAAAGAATAATTTTGATATAGGTACTTTGAGTCTACAAGGTTTTTTTTATCCCTTTTATTTTTTATTTTTTTTAAAGATCTGCTCTTTTCTATCGGTCATCGCCAATCCATTTTAACCTCTGGTTTGTTCCAGCTGGTTACCATGGATAGTCTTAAGTCTCTGTATTGGCTGATTTTGTATGGGTGATGTCCATGACCATTTTACTTTTGTTATGCTGGCACAGTGTTGTCTGTATATGTTAATCACTTTGTCTTTCATGGTCATGATGAACATCAAAAGCATCTCTCTCCTCTTCCCTGTCCACCCACACTCTTTCTATCCCTCTCCCTTGGCTCTACCTCACTTACTCTCACCACCTCCCTCCTTCCTTGTCCATCCTCCAGTTTTCAAACCAAAACAACAAAAAAATAAATTTTCTTATCTCCTCTCTTCAGTCAATGCTAGTTATGTAGTAACAATGTGCCATAGCAATACAAAATGTATGGCATTTCCTGCTTATTTATCTCACTATGTCTATACATTAGCTGTGTTTTTTCTCTCTGCTGTGTAAATGAATTGAAACAACTTAAACATCTTATTTCTACAAATTTGGAACCTTTTTCATTGGCTCAAAATAATTCTTATTGAAATTATCATAGTTGTTAACTGTAATTTAAAAAAAAGATATGGAGATGTGGAAGTACTGATGAAAGGAGAACAAGAAAAGAATAGGAAAGGGTCTCGTGGTCTTGACCCTGCCCGTCACGCACTGTTCCAGTCTCAGTCATGAAGTAATCATCTCTGGCTTTCATGTGATTCTCCTCGCATCTCTCTTATCCCCCCTTCCTAGTGTCTGGTTAGATTGACCGTGATCACCCAAAAGCAGATCTTCTCCTCTGACAATAAGGTTCCTCATTTCTCCTCCTGTGGAATGCGGAATGCACCCCTGCACGGATCCTCTCTCATGAAGTTTTGCTTGCAACTAAAAATTATTAAAACATTTTCTTGACTTCTTGGGCAAACTGCATAACACTGGTGCAGAATCACCTTTTTTGGCCACATGTATGGATACTGCTTAGCTCTGGCTTGAGCATGATTGAATGTGCGTGCATCCATGAGTGTTCTTGTAAATAATACAAGATATAATGAAGCTGGTCACTTTTGACAGTCTCATACATCCAGATCTGACAACCTAATATTTCATCATGCTAAACGCAATGCTGACTGAAAATCTGCAGTATTTCCTTTTATATTAAACCATGTATAATATGTAGTGACTCACTTCCCCTATCCCTGCCTCTCCCCTCCAAAATGACACTCCCACATCAGGCATCAACATGCACACAACTTATAGTTTAGCCATGTTATCAAAGCAGAATCAAAGTTTTTAAGGTGGAAAATCTGTTAATTTTCAAATGACCAGAGAGAGGGAAGCTAATTAGTTTGTTACCTCTCACTCATTGTTTTTTATGAGTGGAATTGCAAAAAGGTTACAATATGCAGTAAACAGTGTGTTGTAAAATTTTAAATAAAAAAAAGCCCAATTTATCTGGCATAATGGCTTAAGTGGTATGAGCCACATGCTAGCAAGTAGTTACCCTGCTTCATTGTTTTAGCAAGGCACTGAGTTCATACCACCTGTAGAAGCACAGTTCTTTAGCCGACTGTGTACTCGGACCTGCTGATGGAGAGGGTCAAGTGAAGAGTTGCTGCACATGGATGAATACCATCACATTATTATTATCATCATCACTGTTGATGCCAATAGTGGGAGTGGTTCATCATGGCACTATGCCTCTTTTTTTAAGTGCCCTGCCTTGTTTCGGAACTGATTTGTTTTTCACCTTAACAGGCTCTGGCCAGTATGAGCTTGAACACTCAGCCGATCCTGAACCTGGAGAAGTTCCAAGAGGGCCAGGAGATACCACTGCTTCCCCCTGGGCGAGATAAAGCTTCCCCATCCTCCACGGAATTCAATCCCCTCATTTATGGCAACGACGTGGACTCTGTGGATGTTGCTACTAGGCAAGGCTTAAAATCTCTTTCCGTTGGCAAAGTTTTGGAGAAATTTCCACCCCAAAAATCCCAACAAACTTTTATTTTGTGTTACAGGGTCGCCATGGTAAGATTCTTCAACTCCCCTAATGTTCTGCAGGGATTCCAGATGCATACTCGCACATTGCGCCTCTTCCCCCGACCAGTAGTGGCCTTCCAAGCCACCTCTTATCTTGCCTCTCGCCCTCGGCGCACCAGTTTTGCTGAGAAACTCTCTCACACTCAGTCAGTGGAGTTTTATGGAGAGTGGGCTCTCAATCCAAGCAATCTTGCATTTCAGAGGATACATAACAGTAAGACACTATATGGAAGAAAAATAATCAGTGTATTTAATCTGAGTTTGCTCAGTAGAAACTTGCTATGGAACATATATTTGCTATTTAATGTTTTTTGCTATACATTTGCACATTTGTGTTTCAGATGTGTATGACCCCTCTTTGATTGGCGACAAGCCCAAGTGGTATGCTCACCAGTTGCAGCCCGTGTTGTATCGCGTGTATGATGGAAGCTCCCAGCTGGTTGAAGCCATGGCTGGTCCATTGAAGGATGAGAGCAATGACTCTGATCCCACAGACAGGTAGCAAAGAATCATGTCTTCTAAAGGTTCAGGATGTCAGAATTTATTTCAGAAATCTCTTCTTCACAAACAGCCCATCCCAGTTATATATATATATGTGTGTGTGTGTGTGTGTGTGTGTGTGTGTGTATGTATATATATATATATATATATATATATGCAATTAGTTTCAGTTAGGAGCAAGGCTAGCAAGCCTTAGGTAATAAAACTGTTGTAATGATTGTCTTAATGTCACAGTGGCAGTGACAGTGAGGCCTATGATGACTCCAGCTCTTCCTATTCTTCACTTGGAGACCTTGTGAGTGAGATGATCCAAGGAGACATCCAAGGAGACACACCAAGTAAGTTGTACAGCAGGCATTGACGATTAAAAATGGTAAACATCAGCAATAAAATGGAAGAAACGGGAAGAAAAAAAAATTACTTTGATTAAAGGGAAAGGGATATATACAAGTTTCCAATTGGTATGTCCAGCTGACGGCTTACCTCATTTATTTTCATGTTCAGATTTTGTTGACGGCCAGCTAAGTTTGTGCATGGATGATCAAAATAATGAATGAAAAGAAAATAGTAATAGTAGAAAAGAATATAAGTGTACGTAATATCTGAGAGAGACTATACCTGTGGCAATTTAGTAGATTAAGGGGGTGATGACTATCTTCTTGCACATCGTGCAGTAAACAAGAACTAACAGCATGTCTGTACTATCTGATATTTACACATTTAGCATTGGGCAAGAAAAAATGGTACTGCATGTGTAAAAAAAACCTTAAATTTGAATATACATAGGGTAAATTGACCAGTATAGTTGATTTTGCATGGTTTTAAATAAAATGCAGTACACAAGATGTAAGAACAGTTAGAATAATTATCCTGTGGAATTGGCTATAACTTTGTCAACAATGGTTCAATGTACTTCATATTAATGCCAAATTGTTTGGCTTTATGTTTCAAAGATATATTCCTATCCATTGCTTTATTGAGAAATGCATTTTTTTGATGGTTGGTAGTGTTCACAGTTCAGGAACAGGGTTTGTTGTGCTTGGCACCACCAAGGGAGAAACCTGTCTTTGACTGGGGCCACTTATCCCCCCCGCCAAAAAAAAAAATTACACTCTCATTGTAAATGACATGAGTGCACTATACTATACAACACAACACAAAAAAACTGCGGTTTTTAATATGTATTGCGTGTTATTTGTTTTTATGTGGCACTGAGGTCCATGTACGTATCGTTCCCTTGTATGTATGAGACATGCATATAAGGCAATGACCAAAAAAAACAGTCTAAGTCTTATAGACAACATTTATTTGTCACAGCCATAGGATTGCAATTTTTTTTCCTGCCCAATTAGGGTATACATTTCTCAGCCTTGTTCTCCCGCTGTGCAAATTGCTTATTTTTCATGTATCAATGATGCTTTAGGCTTGGATCCACCCACACATGCTGCACTGGGGGATGCGAGTGAAGTTGAGTTCCAAGAATTCCGCGAGTTTGGGGAAGGTCATACTTCAGAGTGTCCATCTAGTGGCGATGGACCTACTGATCCCTCTGATGGACAGCCTCTTCGCTCAAGCTCCAGTACAACTGCGAGCTCTAGTCCCAGCACAATTATCCAGGGAGTAAACCATGTGTGTGACCTTTCCAATTGATATGTGTTTCTGTTGAGTAATTGCTGGTATTCACATTTATTTGGCCCCAGCATGATAACATTTTTCTGTGACTTAAATTACACTATTATGAAATAAACAGAGCTTAATGTTTTCATTATTATGTTGATCATAAAACACACATTTTAAATGGGATCAGTGCAACATCATCTAATCATATGAATGGAGATATAATGGTATGGAGGTCATATTTATGGAAATGTTCAAATCCTTATTGGGAGCAAAGAGTCTGCTGACATCTTATGAATATTATTTCCAGGAGCCGATCGAACCAGTCGAAATGGAGGCCTCAGCCAGTGCAGCCTTACAGAATCCAGTCCTGGGACTGGGAAGCCAGCCTTTCCCCAGATCAACAGCTGATGCTGCTCCAGCAGATCCAGCCAACAAGAAACAAGAGTATGACAACCCATACTTTGAGCCTCAATATGGCTTCCCTACTGAGGATGACCCCGAAGAGGAGCAAGTGGAATCGTACACGCCTCGATTCAACCAGAGCCTCAATGGAAACAAGTTTGTAAAAGTTTTTAATATCATGTGTTTTTATCTTCATTTAAATGAGTACTGTAGCCACACATTCAATGTGCATGCCCAAAACCCTTTTTGGATGAACACTGCATAGCAATAGGTGTTATCCAGTCAGTGATGTTTTTCAAAAAAAATTGATGATGGTTTGTTTGGATGTTGTGTGGAATTTTGAAAGACACACATACTGTATGCATGGATTTCAGGGTCTTTTTGGCACCATTAATATCTTCTAATTGTCCCTTAGGGCACAGCGTCCTTTACGTCCCAGTAGCCTGAGGCTCCCTGGGGAGTCTGATGGAGAAGGAGACTCCCGCAACAGTTCTCCAAACTCCACCATCTCCAACAACAGCAATGATGGATTTGGAGGGCTCATGTCCTTTGCTAGTGAGTACATATGAGTGAAATTATTTACTCTCCAGCCCAGGCCTACATGTTCACTATTAGAATTAGTTTAAATGTTGTGAGTATATTCAAAATAAGAGTTTGGGTTAGCTTTGCTAATATGTCTTTAAAAAAGTAAAATGCACTAAGACTTTGATTATGAATGTAAATAATTTATTGACCAGTGGAAAAAATAGTCAGCTGTCAAGATTGTGTGAACAAAAATAATTTGTGCCATTCACTAGTAGACTACAAAAATGTGAAGTGTATAGTGTTAAATTAGCCCATCTTTGTGTTTTGTTTAATTAATATTTAATTCTAACCCTTATTATTATGTAATTATTTTATGCTTTTACTTTTACAACAGGTAATCTTTACAAGAATCATGGAACCAGTTTTAGCCTGTCCAACCTAGCCATTCCCAACAAGGCAGCCAGAGAGAAAACCACACCATTTCCAAGTTTAAAAGGTACAATACCAGCTAAATTTGCAGACCTTTAATCCATCTCTTAGTGTATTTCAGTACCATGAAATTATTGTTCCAGTAATCTCATCTTGTTCTGTCACAGTTTTTCCAGTATGGGTTTTAAAAAAACAGGGATGATAGAATTCAAATGAAAAATTTTACAGTTAGGAAGGTTGTGCGTTGACTGAAGTGACAAGTGAACAGTACTAGAATGCGTTTTTACTTTCGTCAAAATCTTTGTGGACCATTTCATTCATCTTCTTTGTACAAGTGCCTCTGTGGCAGCTATCCTATATCGTCTGTTAACTGTTCCCCTCCTGTCTTTGCTAATTTACAGTATGAATCTCTATATCTATGCAATGCAGGTATTAGCATAGTTATTTCCGTCTTCTCAGTTGTTATACGTATATTATACACTTTCAAATAATGATTGCTGTTGTGGTAAAAGGAAAACATGGATTGTATTGTATTAAGTGATATGCTTTTATTATTAAAGACCAGACCAGCTGTATTCGTAAGTCCCCCATTATTAGCACTACAAGTCATACTTGCTGAACTTATTGACAAGCTAATGTTATTGACTGAGGAAAATGGCACTGAATTTTTGTAATTTTTATTTTTTTAAATTTTGGCATTCTTATTGTGTATCTTTACTTCTTTTCCTTTTTTTTCCTCAATATTTATTTTCTTTACCATGAAAGAATATTTTAATTTTGATATAGAGGAGGATGTGGAACAAGCAGGTTTGTAGAACAAATTCCTTATAGCCTGACTTTCTTCCCTCAAATTGATTATGGCACTATTTTCAAGGAGGATATTGAGGTCACTTAATAACTAGGTTTTTCTCTCAAGCACAGGGGAAAATCCACTGCAACATGAACCTCACATACATTATTACTATTGTGCACAAGTTGGTCTTGATTTTGTGAGGATTAGTAAGTCTCTCCCAAAACAAGACGCAACAGGAGCCAAAACTTCTCAGTTGTCTCGTTTAGAAAAAGAGTTGCTATGTTAAGATTATAGGGCTCATATATGGCTTCTATTTTGGGTTTACCATCATTTACTGTTCACATATGACTATAAGGGAGACATCTTGAGAGAAAAAAGGGGAAGCATGGCATTGTTAAACTCAATAGCTCCACCTCATGTGGAATAGCTGCCATAGAAAATGTTCTGTTCCTTTCATGATGATATGTTTTGTCTTTGTTGTTCAGATGACCCTGACAGCCCGGGTATGTTATGTCTGGTGTGGTAGCTTGTTTTACTCTTTCAATTAGACCTTTATTTGACCTTGAAATTACCTACACCCATCTTAAACCCTGTTTCCTAGCCAAGGACTAAGATAGAAGATATTCCTTTATTTTTTATCCTGTGTGTTCCTTTATCATTCCTCTATGTGTGACTGGTGGGAGTCTTTTTGATGCGCTATGATGCACACATTTATGGTCAACAGATTTCCTTAATTGTGATGTGCATACTTTCATTGGTGTGGCATCTTCACGGAATGGGGTGTCTTCAGTACTGCAAGAAGAATGCTCAATTCCTATTTAATTGCATTCACCCAAGTGGGAAGAATATTGGAAGTCAGTTTGGGAATCGAAAATTACCAGTAATTTTGATGTAGCTAATTTTCATTGGATGATTTTCACAATAAGATTTGTCCTCAGTGAATGGAATTGATGCCCTGCCTTCCTTCCTATTGAGATGTTTGTTTTGCCTTGCTTGCTTGTTTGGTGGCTCTGCTTTGTTAAAGTATATTCGGAAGTCGTTTACTTGGTTGGTAGTAAAAGTATGTAAACTTTGAGGACCACAAGTTTTGCTATGCCCTATTACATTTACACATGATGATTATGTGTTGTCTGCCCAGTGCTTTAAGGGAACTGTATATAAATTTTGGAGAAACCGCTCCAACTTTATCCATTGCCCTAGATTTTTTTTCCCCCTTGTTTTGAACTGGTACACAGGACTCTCATTTTCTGACAGGCAATATTCAGATAGCTCCAGTCATCGCTGCTGATGTTGCCGAGGCTACTTATTGATAAGTAACCTCAAGCATTAACATTTAATGCAGCTCCTAGGTGGTAGTTTTCCATGAAGAAATCTTGGTCCAAAAACACAGCATTAAGCACTTTCTTTAAGAACCCTACAGCAATACTCTCATCCGTACATGTTATCTTTCTTTTGTCTTTCACTCTTCTCTGTCACTCTTTATTCTCCCTCTCTTTGACGCCATGTTCAGTGTGCATGTTTCTTGTGTTATGGGCTGATGTTCAGACTGGTTATGTCTGGGCCGGTGTCCCTCTCTCTGTCCCTGTTTTCGCGGCACTAATTTTGGGTTTTGTGTGCAGTATTTGGGCTAAATTCTCTAATGGAGATAATTACAGAGGCCGGCCCGGGGAGCGGAGAAGGTGGGTTCTGCCCTTTTACTGCGTGAGCTGCATGCTTCTCCAAGCCAGTCAACTACATCTCCCAGCATCCTCCTTTCTCTGTCTTCATTTCAATCACTCAACATGTACCATTCAGAATCTAGTAGAGCATTGAGTCTGTCCTCTCACCATATCACCAATCATTTTGACTGTTTCCCCCAAGACTAACTTTATTTAATTTCAGTCAACTATGATCAACTGTTTACAAATGGGGTTGGGCCTGTATTGCAGTTATGGTTAAACTTGATTTAAGTCATCAGAATCAGCAGTCAGTAATATTCTTATTCTACGTTAAAGTCAAGAGTTTTCTTCCTATGTATTACTTCTAGTTTGTAGATACATAGGTAAGGCATATCAACAAAGGAGCAGTGTGGAAGTCTAATAACTCCGTTTCAAGTGATGTGATCTTCACACTTAATTGAATGAGGTCTTGCTGTGCACATTTTTCGCTTTTAGCTGTCTCATACCATGTTGATTAGTTGTGTGCCTTCACAGATGCCTTAGCTTTGAATAAATGTTCTGATACAGGTAGGTGGCTGCAAGTTAGTTTTGTCTCAGGTGCTGTATTTATTTATTTATTTACATGGTTATGCGTTTAATGTGTGTTTTTTCAGCTGCAATGATAATTTGTTAGGCCTTTCAAGACCATTTTTTTGCTAAGTAGCAGTGCCAAAATCATTAAAAATCAGATGAGCTGAAGTCTAGTAAGTAGTTTCTCATCCATCAGTCTATTGCCTTTGTTCATGCCAGAGGAAGGAGCAGGTATTACAAGACAAAAGATTTCGCAATGACAAAGTGACCTCCCCCCTCAGTCTGTGTGTGGAACGAGCTAGAGATCCATATAGCCCTCAGAGGGTATTATGGATGAACTAGACTTACCAAGGAACTGCAGAGTACAGCCAAGAATATGTCTATGGCTTTGTGCTGCAGATTGACCAAATGATAGATGAGGCTCGTCTTTATTTGCAAATCAAGCTGAATGTTCGGGCATCTGTTGTTGCTTCAGTGTTGCCCAGAAAGTTGTGGATCGAACTCAAGATAACCATCTTCAGATTTTCCATGGTTAGATGGACCTTTATCCTCTTACTTTGCTGTGGTGCATCTGATTGTCTTATTTTAGTTCAGGCAGGCTGACAGCGATTTTGTTTTTTCTACCTTTGCCCGCCAGGGAGCTTATTTTATTTTTGTGCCACCTCAAAGGCATAGTTAAGCTCACAGTGACACAGTCTTTGGATATGGCTTCTCTTTTTCCGATAACAATTTATTTGACAAACCATTTGACCTTTCAGGCCAGTGATTCTGGTTTTAAATAAGCCCACACAGCTGCCTCTCATTTTTTAATCAGGAAACCCTACCTGTGTCTGTTTTATCATGGTCAAACAAAAACTATAAACTGCGCGAAAAAAAAACAACAACAACCCCCTACCCCATTCATGCCTTTTTTTTTCTTGTCATTGTGACATAATAATCAAGGGTGTACCATTTCTGTCGCACAAAATCCACAATAAATCCAACTCCCACTGCTGTCAATCAAGGGCTTTTCTCTCTTTGTACCATTTAAGGGAGGAGGGTACCTGTCCAGCTCTCCCCATGGCTGGAGAGACTTCCAATGTTGAGAATGAAGTGCTGCAAGGTCCAAGACATTTTTCAATCTTAGTTGAAAGAGGAGACACCCTGTACATATTAACCAACTACGCAAAGGTCACACTAACATCAATACAGCGCAAGTTGTATGAAGCATCAATTACGTGGATAATCTGGTTCCTCTCCCAACATAATGAGACACTGCAGCAATGCACATTTCAGTGCTCGTATTTTATTTCTACACTCCAGGATTCATTAAATATTTCAGGAGAATATGATTGTTTTAGACTTACAGAATTAATTGCTTTAGCTGGACTTATTAAAAAAAAAAAGAATTTGCTTCTTGGGGGTGAATGTAAAAAAGAGCTCTGTGGAGGCACACTTGTCATATGTAGAGTTGTTGTTCTCTATCCTAAGCAAATGTAGGTTACATTAGTAATATACTATAATCATTCTATTATAGTATATTCTTCATTCCGCAATACATATTAATTTGGCTGTTGTACACATGCCAGTAGCTATTAATGGCCGAGGATTTTATGTTTGTTTTCTCCAACCACACTGCCATAAAAGTTGGTTTTCTTCCTTGCAGTGATAAAAAAGGGATGTAGATAAGTTGACTGGCTAAATGCATAGATATAAGCCCCTTTCAATGTTAATTAAGTTGGATACTATGGGCCCAACCCCTATACACACATGCACAGGTATCAAAGCTGTGAGCTTGTGTATTTAAGAGCTCTAGCTGAACAAAGGCCTGACGGAAGTTTTAGTACAGCCAGGTGTTCCTACATTGTGTAGTAATCCACTCACCTCTTTATTTATGCATGATATCACTGTTGTTGTAATGCCGACTATCCTCTATTTGACCTCACTTACGTACGCTACCAATGTGTGATGCCACCACCAACAGCGCCATTTGGACTCCTGTGTGTGTGGGCGTGTGTGATGTTCCTATTTGATCTGTCCTTCACCTCCTTTGTCTCAGAAATCAACCTAGCAGCGCCATCAGTGTTTTATTCCTACAATAGATTACATTTGGTGTGTGTGTGTGTGTGTGTGTGTTATTTTCACAGTGTGATGATAACCTCTGTCTTCATTGTTTGGCGTGGTAGCTTTTGCAAAAGATTAGTTTTTAGGGCACTAGGCTTTCTAGTGTACAGTGCCTATTGAGCAAATGCCGTTGTTTGTGTCCAGTGCAGCTTAGGGCTCTCCTATCTAAGTAAGCAGTTTGTGTTTCATTTACTCCGTTTGCTCTGTGGTATGTCATTGGACCTCATTGTTTTGGCACTCCCCCAGGCGCACGTGCACCCAGGGCTCTAGTCGACCAGAAGTCCTCAGTTATCAAGCACAGTCCAACTGTGAAGAGAGAATCGCCTTCTCCTCAGGGTCGTATCAATAACACCAGGTAATGGATTTATTCAAATATGTGCCTTCTGTTATGGTCCATGTCAATTTAGAATAGCCTATTGTGAGAAACATTGAGTTGGTGGGCTAATTTAAAGCTAGTTCACTTGTGTTCTTCCAGTTTTCATTATTTGTATTGATAATAAAAATAACAACAGTAATAATAATAATAATTTTTGTTGTTGTTTCTCATCAAAATTTAGTTGCTTATAACTGGACCATCCTTTCAGCTAGAAACGTCATTCAAACTTCACATGTTCAGTTAGTTAGAGATGTGTGGAAATTGTAATAACAATATTCCAAATGGTGGAACTGTTATTAGTCCAAAAATAAAATAAAATAAATAAATAATAATAATAAAAAAAAAATTAAAGGGCCGTATCTCCTGCAGTGTTTGCCTCAGGGAACCCTTTGCCACACTGTCTTAAATTATCTACAATTTTGACTTATTTCAGAAACTAGTCTCCAGTGTCTCGATGATAGAAACAGGGAACACGCTGAAAGAAGAAGTCTCAAGTGTCTTGATGCATGCTCAATCCAGGTGTAGAAATCCAAGAAAAGTTGAATCAATTCATCTGGACACCAAGTGTCCCATTTCCCACAAAACTTGGTGTCAAGATGAACTGATTCAACTTTTCTGGGTTAGCCTCAACTATTAAGCTACATATACATACAATATTGTGGCATAGAGGTTAATGCCAGTGACTCTCACCGAGGGTCTTCAGTTTGAATCCTTGCTCTGTGTACGTGTTTATTATTTGCTTTCAATGTTTTTCTTATTTCTGCTCAAACTGTGCTGTCTAACATAGTTTGAGTTGGAAACTCAACTTGAACGTTAATCTGTTTAGCTATTCAGGACATGTTTATAATAACCTTTTTTATATATATAATGTATATATATGTTTTTTTACTTTAGAGATAAGTTGAGTTTTATTGGAAATTCTTTTCCCATAGACAAAGACTGGTTGAGTGTTGACCTCAAAATTGAACATTTCAGGCCTTTCAGCTTTGCTTTCAGTTAGCCCACATATTTTCTCTTGGAAATGGAATTTCTAGTTTCATTATGTTGTATTTTTTTGGAAAAAGCATAGACTGACAAAAGTATTCAGACTGTACAGTCTGTGCTGAATTTGGCTGATAAAGATGTCTTTTGTGTATACAGTGAGAATCAGCAGTTCTTAAAGGAGGTGGTGCAGAGTGTTCTAGATGGCCAGGGTGTTGGCTGGCTAAATATGAAGAAGGTCCGTCGCCTGCTGGAGAATGAGCAGCTACGTGTCTTTGTGCTGAGTAAACTAAACAGAGCCATCCAGTCAGAGGAGGATGCCAGACAGGAGATCATACGTGATGTGGTGAGATGTTGCTTTTTTGTTTTGCCTTGTTTTACAACCAAACTTAAGCAAATGTCAAGAACCCAAGAAAGGGAAATATAAGATTGCTGATAAAGAAATTGGTGACTAAAAGTACTGTTGCACAATTGTTCGTTTAACGATTTAAATTCCCATCAAGTGACTATGAAATACTGACTAAACAAAAAGCAGAACTTATGTATCATCATTGTCCAACAGTGTTGGCAATGCCCATGAATTGATCACAAGAATTATTTGTTTTAAATATAGCATACAGTGCTTAAGCTTACAATGGGAATTTTATCAATTTTGTTACTTTTGATTCTTCTTAAGGATCTGATTCCTAAATGACCCTCTCAATGGTTCCTTCCGTATATACAATATTCTTCTACTACTACAATAAATACTAGGGATGGGAATCTATTCTTAGATGCATCAAGATTCTCTCATAAAAGATTCTGTCTCGATGCAGAAAACTCAATAATCAGAAATTTAAACCTCAATTCTTGACTGGGCTGTATGCTCCTTACGGCTGCCACTGAACCAACTGGATGGTGAAACGTAACGGACGCAAAACATTTGTGTTGTCTTTACATTCTAAGCTAGCTACTTCAGTTTTGGTGAGGATGGCTGAGTGCGAGCAACCGAAGTTGGATACAATCCGACCGGCACCCTGTGGCTTAAAAAAAGACAGTGTATGGAAGCATTTTGGCTTCTATGAATCATAGAAGCCAAAATGCTCAAACCATTTCTTGAAGCCTTTCAAACTGATGACCCTATGGTGCCTTTTTTGGCAAAAGAGCTTCAATCCATTCTGAGGAGCTTGCTTTCATGTTTCATGAAGAGGGAGGTTCTTGAGAACATCAAGACACCCCTCCAATTGCTCAAAATCGATGTTCTTGACAAAGCACTGCATGTGCCACTTAAAGAGGTTGACATGGGCTTTGCCACTAAACAAGCTCTGAACAAGCCTCTGACAAGTTCCATGAAAAGCCGCTGCTGGGCCAACAGTTCAAGAAAGAATGTGTTGCCTTCCTCTCTGCAACTGCAAAGAAACTGCTGGACAAATGCCCACTGAATTATGCTGCTGTAAGACACATGAGTTCCCTTGATCCAGTCACCATGATCAATGAAGAGAAGAGTGCCATATCCAAGTTTGAAAAGCTCCTACAGCTGCTTCTGAATGCCAATGGCATACTGCACAGGACTGTGATCAAATCCTCAGTGAGTACAACATTTCCTGACTGAGATGGTTCAACACCACAAAGAATAATTCCAGGAGTTTGTCTAGAGTAGACACATTTCTAGGAAGATTTGCAAATGGTAAAGCAGAGTATGCAAATTTGTGGAAGCTACTGAAAAGCCTATTCACACTGTCACGTGGGCAAGCGGCAGTTGAAAGAGAATTCTTGGTTAACAAGGACATGCTGGTTGGAAACCTGAAAGAGAGGACTCTGATATCACTGCGCCTGATCAAAGATTATGTGACTGGTAGCTCATTGGAAGGAGTACTACCAAGACCCTTCATGCAGCAGTGCAAAAATGCCAGAATGCGATATTTTCAGTACCTAGAGGATGAAAAAAAGAAGAAGAATCTGCAAATGACAAGAAAAGAAAAGAGCTCAGCTGCGAAATCACAAAAGTGGCTGCCAAGGGACAGAAAATAATAACCAGCATCGAAGCAATGCAACAAGAGGCAGATGCAATGGCAGAGAACGCTGAAAGAAACCAGGACTTCACATTGCTCACAAAGTCTAATGCCTACTGCAAAAGTGTGACAGAAAAAAAGAAAGAAGTGACCGTTCTGGATGCAACTTTGTCAGACCTTAAAGAAATACTTCAAAGGCAGAGGTAGACCAACCCCAGCATTGTTCCTAGAGCTACACCAGACGTCTTTTCAGTTGCATTTTAAATGGTCCCCCCCCCCCCCCCCCCCCAACCTCGTTCTGGCATTCAGGCTATTTTAAGTTGGATTTTCATTTTAAGTTTCACTCTTTATTTAGCGCTGGGATTTAGCTGCACAGCTCTGCTGTTTCTCAAGTCATTCTAATGGCTCATGCGGTTGACATCAAGACTACAAGGGTTTCAGATGGACCCATTTAACTGCTTGTTTTCTCACTCTTAGATTATTTTATAATTCCATCTATCCATTATCAGAACTGCTTATCCTGCTCTCAGGGTCATGGGGATGCTGGAGCCTATTTCTAGCAGTCATTGGGCGGCAGATGGGGAGATACCCTGGACAGGCCACCGGGCCATCACAGGGCCAATATTTAAATTTAAATTCTAGACCCATGAAAAGTTCTGTAGTATGAAACACTTTAATTTCAGTAAAGCTTACCTGTTAAAATTTACCTCTTTGAGTTGTACTCTTTTTTTGTTGTTGTGTGTCAGTGGTTGTTTGAGAAAATTAAATTTAACTTAAACTGAAATTAAGATTTTGTGCATCAACATCAATACAGCTATAGGGGTGCATACAACCCATTACAATACCACCTGTTAAACAATGCTATGACAATAACACACAACTTACAGTGTACATTATTGTGTGATTTGTTACTTTATTGCATTTTGAAATGGTTGCAGAGATAGAACATAGTCAATTTTTGTCCAAGTTTGAAGTTCATATGAGGGACCTGGAGTATAAGCCAGTGTTTGGGGTGAGTATTGTAACTGCTAGAATTCAAGTGAGTGTAACACAGAACATGTTGGTGTTTGTTTGTTGAGGGGAGCTTGTAAGTAAAGACTCAAAACAAAAACATACCAGTGCAAGTCACACCTAACAACAAGAGGAGGCCAGATGACCTCACTGTACAGTTAGCAGTGATGGGTGTAGCAGTCACCTGTAATGAACGTGCGACACTTCATCATGAACTCTGCATCATTAAAAAAGGAGGAATAAAACTGGGGTTAAATGTGTTGATACTAGGCCTACCGGTAAATTATATGACCGTTTATGAGCAAGTGCTGCCCTGGATTTTCAGGAAAAACTCCTGGAAATGTCCTGGAAAATAATTTCTCAAAAAGAGTGGGAACCCTGATGAAGTTGAAGGGAGAAGGGACCTGGACAAGAGCCACATTGTATACAAGTTGTGTCTAACTAAAATAAAATATTTTGGGAACACAACAAACATGAGAAACCATATTTTCATGTTTCCACCCGGGGTTGGAGGAAAAACAGCCGGTTGTAGTTGCTGCCAACCAGATAACAACTGAACAAGTGATATCAAAGCTTCCACCGAACTTGGAAAGGGCGAAGCGATTCACAAAGTTGATCGCAACTTTTATTGCCAGCAATTTGCGCCCCTACTCACTTATTGGGAACCAGGGCTTTTGCGCTATGCTGCACACTTTGGAGCCGAGATACAACATCCCATCTCAATGTTTTTTCACCGACACAGCGATATCCACATTCTACAATGAAACCAAAACCAAAGTCATGGAATCACTGAGGAAAACGGGTAGGATAGCAATAGATGCATGGACGTCCATTGCTACAGAATCTTATCTCACCATAACTGCGCACTTTATTACCGATGATTGGCAGCTCGTGTCTCATGTGCAGGGGATATAGTTACTGCACAGCAGAGCTCACTTACACCGGAGCATGTAGACCCAACTCCTGTTCTAACACAAAGACTTCCACATTCCAGCATTCGCCAATTAAGCACACTTGCTGTGTTGCACTTCCATGCATTTCCATGATTTCATTGTGGTCTATTATTTGTATTTTCTCCAGTATTCATTGTTTGACCACATATTACATAGAAAGTGTTAGTTTTGTATGAGAGCTGGTACAGTATTCAATATTTTTGTGTGAAAGCTGTTTTTGATTTTAATATACAGCAAAATGGTTTTGTTTTGTTTTTTTTTGTTTTTTTGAGGGATTCTGTGCTCATTGCCCGTAACAGGAGGATTGCGACTGCTGTCTTTATTATTTATTTGTGAATGAGGGCAGCTTTTTATGTTATCAAGTGATTGCTGAAGCCTTGCTGAAGCCCATGTTAATTTACAACAAGGATGCTGCTACAGGCCCACTTTTGTTTCTTTTCTTGTTAGTTCTTTGCAATGCTGGGAAATGTGACCTTTCAGTTGACACATCTCTTCTATTTGTTACTGTATTAATAAAAAATAATGGAAGTAAAGTCATCTGTTTATTTTAATTATGGATCATTACAAATATGCTATGTTTTAAAAGTAGCATGTAGTTACACAGTGAGAGAAAATAAATCATGTATAGAAATTAAAAATGTTGACACATCAAGATGCATCAATAATCGTTTATAATCGCATCTTAGCCCTCTGAATCGGAATCGAATCATGACATGCCTAGAGATTCCCACCCCTAATATATACTACGTTATTTTTTTCCCCCTGCAAATAGTCTGCTCTTTAGTATTTTTATTTTTTTATTCTTTAAAGCAATTCTAAAATATGTTTGTGCTCTTTGTTGTTTAAATTGTATTTCTGCTCACCAGGAGGTCAGCAGAAAGGTGTACAAGGGCATGTTGGACATCTTGAAGTGTACAGTATCCAGCCTGGAGCACTCTTACACGAATGCAGGACTTGGAGGCATGGCCAGTGTTTTCAGCTTACTGGAAATAGCACGCACTCACTATCAAACCAAAGGTAATATTCAGAAAGACTTTAGTGTTAGTAGTTAATGCTGGCTTCTAAAAAGGGCCTGTTGGTTTCATCATTTGTTTGAAACTGAAAACCTTTTTTCATATTGTCAGCCCATTTGCTGTCCTGAATCTTTCTGTCATGAGATGAATATCAAAACACCAATGGACCTGTGCTGCGAACTCCCTTTACAATGTATTTGCACTTGGTTTGTATAATGTCTTGAGCTTAATGCTACAAATGCTTGACTTCCACTAAAACAAATGACCTTTTTACATGTTAATATGCTATAACTAATAAGCCCTGAGAATTCATCACTATTTTCCCTTTTTCTCCGTGCTCTTTCCCTGCTCTTTTAATGAAATCCTCTTTCTTCTACTGATTCTCTCCTGTCATTTCTTACAATTTTAACAAATTTTCTCTCTGGCCCCTTACTTTTGGTGGCTTGGTAGACCCAGAAAAACGCAAACGAAGTCCCACAGACAGTGCTGGCAGCCCAGGGAGTAAAGAGAGCCCAACTGGTCGTATGGAGAGTGCCAGACCTCAAGGCCTCCTGCATGTACCTCACCTGCAGTTGCCGCACCACGCAACGGGCAAAGGAGCCCGCCATTTTGATACCCGCAGTCTGAACGAGGAGAACTTTATTGCCTCGATTGGTGTGTACACCACTCTAGCCCCGATTGCATGTGCGCTGTGAGACGTTCTCAACCTGCCCCAAAGAGCTCATCACCGTCAACATCCACCCCTTATTTCCCCCCCAGCGTTCAGTAAAAGCGCCTTCCCCTTTTCCTAAAGGAATTCTTGCAGGTCTTCTAATATTCCATTCACTTGGACTGAAATTCTGATAATATCCACTCAGTGGTCATTCTCCTAACATTTCTTTGAGCCCATGTTATGCGGTAGAAATGTTACCGTGCTCTCTTTGATCTGCACGTTTTGGACATTGATTCTGGCTTGGCTTTCGTTTAACAATTTAAGATAAATATCTGAATTCACAATTTGGCTTTGGTTGAATTGTCTCCCACTGTAGGTTTTCTCATGTAGCCTATAGAAGTGTAGAAGTGTCTGGAATATTGCCCTGACCTTCAGTGTGTTTGTCTTTCGTCCCTAGTAAAGCATCCATGCCCCTGTTTCCCTATTCCTGTTTTCAAGTCGCGTCGGTTGCTTCATAGCACCCCGAATGCATGTCTCTGCTGTGTGTTTGTTTTTTATTTTAGTCATCATCCTATATTTAAATCTGCAGTAGTAGGCGGGAGGGGGGATCGGAGGTATGTGCATCGATAGAGAATTGGTGCACGTCTTTGCCTTTACTGCAGGTTTTACTGCGAGGCGTGCTGTAGGAACAGCAGTTCCCTATGCTCTTAGCATGGAGGTTTGGAAGCATCACTCCCCAGTAAACAGTCCCAGCAAAAGGAGAAATTTCAGAAATTTCAGGTTTTGGCTTGTATCCTTTGGCTACCAAAGACTCTTGTTTACCCGGAAACATCTTTTGAAATCTTTCTGCCAATATTGTTTTGCCAAAACAAGGGTCTGTATACCGGGGACATGTTCAGTCACCCACCGTCATGATTCCCTTTCTCCTACCCTTGCCCCTCTCTTCCCTTTTAGAAGATGCACCTTCAATTCTACGGAATGTCTTAATTTGCATCCCTTGCTTCTGCAACTGCTCCATTCTACCTGCTGGCTCAATGGTCGGCCTCTCACTTCCCATCCCATGCGGTTTTCAGAAGATGCCATCTCTCACACCCTGGTTCTGGAGAGCTAGACACAGTCAATAAAGCTATTTTGTTGTCAGAGTCAATTGTATTCACTGTGACCTGGCTCTCCATGACCAAGGTCAGTGAGCTTTGGATGTGTTGTAATGTTATCTTGGTAAGCTGTTATTGCCTATGGACCCATCTCCACAAGTAATTTTACCATTTTTGTCATACCTCAAAGAGCACAGCTACATGCAAACTTTACAACACATCTTCATTTTGAAACTGACAAATTTTCCATGCCTTATTTTGTTTTATGTTATGATTTATTCAATGCCCATCCATCATACATGCCTACACAACCAGCTCTCTGACTCTCTCTCTGTCTTTCTCTCCTTGCTTGCAATGCATCTTGGGTAGAATTGTGGAGCAAGCACCAGGATAAGCAAAAAGCTATGGAAAAACAACAGAGTAAGAGACTTTTCACACACCAAAAATAGACTGGGGTTTTGCTTAAATGCCAGTTTAACCTGTCCTCCCCCTTTTCTCCACCTTTCCAAATCCACAAGTGTTTTTGTGCGTAAGTAAATATGAAGAATTTCATCTTGGAAAACCATGTCAGATTAGATAGTTTATTCAAATAAAATCTTATGAGCTGGTTCAGATTAGGATTGTGTGTTAAATTAGATGGATGAAATGCTGATTCAAGTAAAATCTCTGGGTAGATATCATGAACAACCGTCATGTCAGTTTGTACAAAAGTTTGTTGACTAAAAATATGATTTGAACTCTGAATGTCAGTTTTGTACCCGGTTCACAATTAACCATTTGAAAGATTTCCTCAAGGCTCATCTCCTTTAGTCATTGTTGCTGTGTCCAGTAAACTTTAAAAATGAGCTCCACTATCAGTACTTCAATGTCACATAAACATGTCAAACAAACTAAACTGGCTTAAAATAACTTCCCTTCAAGTAGATGCAGTGCCCCTGCTAATTGTTGCTTTTTCAGGGGGAAAATGTGCTCTTCCAAAATGTTTAATCCATGGAAGGCAGTTATGGAGGTTTAGGGAAAGAAATGAAAGAATTTGTTGCCCCGCAGTCGCTCCGAATAATGTGAATCTGTTTGACAGTTTCCCAACAACACTAGCATTATCCATGGTGCGTTGCTTCAGAGCTGCTCTCCATTGCTTTCAATGGGATGTTGGATACCAGGAATTGGAGATGATTGCGAAGTACTGATCGGTAGATTACTGTGTTAATCGTTATTCAGAAAACGGTCAACTGTTTTGTACGTTCTGAACATGACACTATATTTATGACATGGAGTCAGGACGTAGCCTTGCAATCCCTAGTTCTAGTTGATCAACATATGACAAGGATCAACTTTAGAAATCCTTCCCTGTTATAATATTTTGAAGAGTGGTTTGATCCTTGTTGTGCATACCTAAACCTAAGTCCTGCCTGGATTGTAGATATAACCAATCTTGGATTTCTCCAGTGCGCCAGTTGAAACAGCACCAGTAGAATAAGGCAAAATGGTTTCATGAGGAGCAAATAATGGGAGTTCCCCTGGCAATTCTTGTCGCTAAAACCTCAGCAGTTTGTTTGAAATGAGGTAGCATCTGCAATACCAGTAGTTCCTAGAACAGGGGCTGAGAGCCCAGAAGGTAGCTTATACTGGGAAGGTTCAGGGATGATGGTTGATGCACTTTTTCGTTTCTACACCTACAGCGTGAACAGTTTTCCAACACTTACTCGATACGATAGCAGATATAACAACAGAAATGTTGTCCATCATCTGAGAAGCAATTACATCAACACAATGTAATGTTTATTTGTTTCTGGGTTTTGAAAAAGGTTTGAAAACCCCCTCCTCTAACCTTTAAAAACAACATGTGATCCCCCCCCTGCACCGAGATCATGAATCAAGATGAACAGCAAGAAATAACTACACCGTCTGGCATTTTAACTATTTGTTTTACAGTGAAGTGCTGTAAATTGTGTATTTGCAGCTGTTCTCCCTAGAGCCACTGGCATACACAAGGTTTCACTGGAACTGCTCTTAAAATAAGTGTTGTAGAGAAAAACGGAGAATATAGCGTCACCCATTGACCACAATACTATGCTTAAATTACAAAAGAAAAAAAATCCTCTCACTTGAAGCACAAAAATTCACCTAATTATCTTTACTGCCCATCGGTTCGTCTGCATGCCTAACTGCCTGTGTCTGTTTTTTGTGTAACTTGGGCCACGTTTGCAACATTGACTCAAAATTATTGTCGTGCTCTTGCAGTTTTTTTTTCATCTGTAATTTTTTTCCCAATTTTTGTCGCACTTTCTGCTTGCCCGTTTCACCTTGTTTCACCTCTCTGGTCTGGTCTTCTGAAGCGAGCTGATTTGTTAGTCACTAGCTATGCACCAGTAAAGCATGTTGTGTCGGTTTCAGCAGATGTTTAATGGAAAAGATTTCTTTACTTCTTGGTCAACTGTACAAAATGTGCATCACAGGTTTTTTTCAGTAAAAATAAATGTAGTTGAAGTGTTTTAAGACTCCCAAGTCTGTGAGACAGAAATTATTTTGCCAGAAGGCAAAATAATTGTTAGTGCAATGCATAGATAAACCCCTCAACCTTTTAGATGGACAGCATCAATGTGGGTGCATTGTGTTGGCTTCGAGTCCGTGATCTACACCAAGGTAAGATGTCAACATGGACGTGCTTACAACAAAATGCTGATGGTGGTGTCTGTCCAACAGGGTCAGAGGGGGCAAAACAGCAACGCCCAGATGCGACTGACACAGAAGAGAAGAAGTCACAGATCAGTGCCGATAGTGGCCTCAGTGTCACCTCAGGATCACAGGTGTGTTGCCTGCAAATGTCTGCATCACACAACCATCCCAGAGTTGCATACACCGTGATGAGAAACTTTGCTAGAGGACGAATTTGAGGCAAACGTTAGGACTACTGGAATCCAAGGACCTTGAATGACAGTTTGCAGTCATTAAAGGTTTCAGATAGTGTTGGAAGTAGAGAGTAAAGTGGATGTCCTATTCTGTCTTTGATGAACACTGTTTTTACTGTCAGTTGGGTAATGAACTCTGTTTGTTTGTTTTTTTTAATTGTTCTTTTACCTTGCAGAAGAGTGACACAGAGTCTGTTACGAGCTCTGAGCCGCCAGTCCTGACGAGGAGCACCAGCCAAGACTCTGAGGCCAGCACAGTGGTAGGGCACGGCCAACACAGAGACGATGCATTTCATTCCTTTTTTCCCCCCACTTAGTTCTTCACAGTAGGGACTCGAAACTTCCAATATTTTATTGTTTTTAACCCACAGTGTTTAATGCCACACTTGCTTCTCTTTCCTTCCAGTTTCTCCATTTTAACATAAGAACTTGAATAGCTTTTTGTGTACAAGTTCACTGTTAAAATTGGAGGATGAAACACTTTCCTGCTTGTCATCTTGTTGCTGAGGTGTTCCACTCAAATCATCAGTGGCACTTTTTGTCACTGTGATTCATATCTCTTTAGAAAATGTGGTACGATCAGATTTGTGTGCATCAAGTTAGCGGCCAGTTTGAGTAAGAAAAAAGGTGCGTCCACTCTATACTAGTAGAGAACATTTCCATTTAAATGTTGTGCTCATACATTGATATCTGACTCTTTTTAGATAAGCAATAGCTCTGGAGAAACACTTGGTGCTGACAGTGACCTGAGTAGCACAGCAGGAGACGGCCATGGGGGGAGACCAGCACCACATCTAAACCAATCTAGAGGGACTCTCTCTGACAGTGAGATCGAGACCAATCCAGCCACCAGCTCAGTGTTTGTAAGATATGATTCATTTTAAGTCAAACATACAACCTTCTGTTTTTATTGCAGGTAGTCAGATGAAGTTTACTGAAACTGTTAGATGGTTGTCTTTATGTTTCATTTTTCCATATAAGCTTCAATAAGGTCAGCCACAAACAACATTGGTCTGTTGATTTGTTGTCACTGCTGGACTTTGTCTTCATTTGTATGTAAATTTGAGAAGCTAGTCCAAACACAGGGTATAAAAATAAAATGGAGGCGCCCGGGTGGTGTGGTGGTCTATTCCGTTGCCTACCAACATGAGGATCACTGGTTCGAATCCCTGTGTTACCTCCGGCTTGGTCGGGCGTTCCTACAGACACAATTGGCTGTGTCTGCGGGTGGGAAGCCAGATGTGGGTATGTGTCCTGGTTGCTGCACTAGCACCTCCTCTGGTCAGTCGGGGAGCCTGTTCGGGGGAGGGGGAACTGAATGAATGAATGAATGAATGCATGCCTTTATTTGTCATTGCACAGCTGTACAACAAAATTAAGTGCAACTCCCCAGTGGTACAAAAAAATATAAAAAATAGTAAAAATACAAATACAAATACCGTGATCTTCCCATGCGCTACGTCCCCCTGGCGAAACTCCTTACTGTCAGGTGAAAAGCAGTGGCCGGCGACTTCACATTCAGTTCAGTTCAATTCAATTTATTGTCATTAAAAACAATGTGCAAGCACATGTTAAAATGAAATAAGGGCTGCGGCTTCACCAAACAGTGCAAGACAGACATAGACAAACATAGTATAAGATATACACAGATGAAGACCCAAAGCTAAAAATTAAGTTAAAAAAGAGCACGAGTCGTTGTCGTCGTTGGCATCTCTCGTGTCCGAGGATCCATTCCAAGAGATTAAGGTGTGTGCTTGGTCCTTGAAAAACTCTCGGAGCCATTCGCTAAAACCTTGATTAAAGTGGTGATCAGGTCGCGATGCTGCTCCACACTGCTTGGCCTGGGAGGATCTAGTTCCATGGCAGAGCACGAGTACAAAATATTTAAAAATATCCACAGACATTCAGTGGGTAGCTATGTTCAGGTGGGCAATAGCTTGGGGAAAGAAGCTGTTTTGAGCCGGGTAGTGCAGGCTCTGAGGGTCCTGTAATGCCTCCCAGAGCGCAGGGGGGAGAATAGTCCATGGTTGGGGTGGGTGGGATCTCTGCTGATGCTGAGACCCCTTTGAAGGCAGCATTTGTGATAAATGTCTTTTATGGCTTGGAGCTGGGTACCGATGATATGCTGGGCTGCCTTGACGACCCGCTGCAGAGCTTTCTGGTCTACTGATGTGCAGTTGCCATACCACAATGAGATGCAGCTGGTCAGGATGCTCTCCATGGTGAAGTGGTAGAAGTTGGTGAGAATTTTGGGGGATAGACGGGCGCTCCTCAGGAAATGCAGGCGCTGTTGGGCCTTTTTCACAAGGGCCTGGGTGTTTGATGTCCAGGAAAGTTCCTCGCTGATGTGGACTCCAAGGAATTTAAAGCTGGAGATACGCTCCACTTCCAACCCGTTGATGTGTATGGGAGAGTGCCTGCAGCTTCTAGACCTCCTCAAGTCCGCAATCAGCTCCTTCATCTTCTGCACATTGAGAGCAAGATTGTTGGTAGCGCACCATGATGTGAGGTGCTGAATCTCGTCCCTGTGGGCCGTCTCGTCATTGTTGGTGATACAGTCAATGACTGAGGTGTCATCTGCAGACCTAACTATTACATTTGAAGGGTGAGTTTGCAGGCAGTCATGGGTAAAGAGGGAGAAAAGGAGGGGCCTCAGAACAGAGCCTTGAAGGGCACCTGCGCTGAGGATCAGGGTGGAGGAGGTGTGGTCACCTAACCTAACAGACTGAGGTCTGTTGGTCAGGAAGTCCAGGGTCTAGTTACAGAGGGAGGAGTTGAGGCCAAGGGAGAGGAGTTTGGTGGTTAGTTTGGCGGGGATGATAGTGTTGAAGGCAGAGCTATAATCTATAAACAGCGTCCGGATGTATGTTGTTAAGTTCAAGGTGGGTCAGAGCAAAGTGCAGGGCAGTGGCAATGGCATCCTCCGTAGACCTTTTGGGACGGTAGGCGAACTGATGTGGGTCGAATGTGTCTGTGTGTGTGGGGGTAATGTTTTTGATGTGAGCCAGAACCAGTCTCTCAAAGCACTTCATGGCAATGGGAGTGAGTGCTATGGGTCGGTAGTCATTCAGACATGTGGGTGTTGATTTCTTGGGGACAGGAATGATAGAGGTGATCTTAAAGCATGCCAGGACTATGGATTGTGACAGTGAGAGGTTAAATATAGTTGTGAAGACCTCAGCCAACTGGTTGGAGCATTCCCGGAGGACCCGACCCGGTACGCTGTCCGGTCTGGCAGCCTTCCGTGTGTTCACTCTGGGCAGTGATTCTCTGACCTCTGCAATCGATAGAGTGAGCAACCGGTTTTCTGGGTGGCTGAGGATTTTTGTGGCTGGGTTAGTATTGTCCTTGTCAAAGCGGGTGTAGAAATGATTTAGCTCATCTGGCAGGAAGGCATCACGGACAGTGGGACCGCTATAGGATCTTTTGTAGTCTGTGATAGACTGAATGCCTTGCCATATTCGCTGGGGATCGGAGTTATTGTTAAAGTGGTCCTCTAGTCGTAGGGAATATTTATGTTTGGCTGTTCTGATGCCCTTTTTGAGGTTGGATCTGGCTGCGCTGTAGGCCTCACAGTTACCTGACTTGAACGCTGCATCCCGGGCTTTCAGCAGCTGCCGGACCTCACTGTTCATTCAGGGTTTCTGGTTTGGAAAGATGCGGATTGATTTTTTCGTTGTGACACTCAGTGCAAAAGTTAATGTAGGATAGTATGGCTGATGTCTGTTCATTAATGTCTATATGGGAACCATGGGTGGCTGAATGTGCAAAAATACTCCAGTCTGTGTTGTCAAAACAGTCCTGGAGTTCAGAGACTGCTCCCTCTGGCCAGACAGTGATTGTCTTTACTGCTGGCTTGATCCATTTTATGAGGGGTTTGTAGGCTGGAACCAGGAACAGGTAGAGGTGGTCAGACTGCCCCAGGTGGGGGCAGGGAGTAGCTTTGTATGAGTCCTTAATGTTTGTATAGAGATGGTCCAGGGTGTTTTTATCCCCTAGTGGGGCAGGAGACATGCTGATGGAATTTGGGCAATGCAACCCTGAGGTTAGCCTGATTAAAATCACCACCTATGATAAAGGCATTGTCCGGGTGTTTGGTCTGTTGTCTGCTGATGGCATATTGTAGCTGCTTAAGTGTTACCTTAGCATGTGGGGGGATGTATACAGCAGCGATGGTAATGGCTGTTAGCTCCTTAGGCAGGTAAAAAGACCTGCACTGAATCATAAGTAGCTCAAGATCAGCAGAGCAATGCCTTTCAACGACCTTTATGGTGTTGCACCAAGAGTTATTGACATAAATACTCAAACCTTCTCCGCAGATCTTGCCGGAGTCTGCTGTCCTGTTGGCATGGAAGACTGAGCAGCCCGCTAGCTCGACTCCCGAGTTGGCTATATTGCTGTTGAGCCAAGTCTCCGTAAACATCAGCAGACAGCAGTTCTCCAGCCTTTTCTGAGAGGATAGCCTGAGTCTTATCTCGGCCATTTTGTTAGCTAACGATCAGACATTAGCCATGAAGATGCTGGGGAGGGAAACTTTGAAGGGAGCGTTACTTAGCTTAGCATGTAGCCCGCCTCGTTTCCCCCTCTTCTGTTTATGTTGCCAACGGGGACAGCGTTTCCACTGTAAGACCGGTGGGTGGATAATATTGATGGGGAAATTGTCCATGATGGTAGAGGGAAGTGAGTAATCCGTTCTGAGGTTTAAAAGTTCCTGGTGGCTGTAGAAGAGCGTGTAACCAACCGTTGGTGTCTTGTGTGCATTGTGTTTGAAGAATTGTGCCAGACCAGAATATCTTTGGAGGCAATCTCCGTTTATTCTGACAAGATTAAAATCAAAATCAAAATCCTCCGGTCAGTAATGACATGTGCTGTTCAGCCCCTCTCGCATGTATTACACAAAAATCCCATAATGTTGTAGTCAATATACCAAAATATACAAAACATACCTGACAAGGTTAAAATAAAAATCAGATCCTCCGGTTAATAGTGACGTGCTCTTCAGCCCCTACGCAAATTAAATGACATAGGAATATGTTAGCATGCTACACAGTAAGTTTACGCTACAAAGAACTTACGGGGGGGAAAAAGTGTTTTTTACCTCTCACATGTATTACACAATAAGCGCACAATTCAGGTGGGCGATATAATTTATAGAGGGGGACCCACGGAAGTGACCGTGGGGGAACAGGAGCTGAACAAACGTTCCGCACATTGACTCTGAAGGCATAGCATGTCAGGTTAACAACACATTAGTAATACACAGATTTTGTATAATTATAATACCTAAAAATAAATGACTGTAACAAGCGCATGACCTACACTTGTAAATAAACTTAAAACTAACATATAAATAACAAAGAAAACATTGCACTGAACAAGGAGTTGCAGTAGCCGCTGCGTCCAGCACACCGCCATCTTGGTTTGCCCATCTTGTATCGGAGGAGGCATGTTGTAGTCTGCAGCAATCCCCGGATTGGCAGAGGGGGTGGAGCAGAGATGGAGAAAAAGGGGTGAAAAAAATAAAATGGAGGTGTATCTACATATACAAACAACAATGAAGTAAATGCCAAAAAGATTTTGAATGTATCCTGTGGTATTTTTTTATTTCAACAGCTTTGACTTATTTGCAGTTATTGATAAATCAAGCTGGAATTTCTACATAATCTGCAGCTTTTTTTTATTTCATATCGTAGGGCTATAGATTTTCAGTGGTCAGAAGTGGTACATTTCAGCTTGTTTTTGAAACACTTGCTTCCAGTGTGGGAAGATGGCAAATTCACGTTTGCAGCAGCCTTACCCAGTACCGGTGTGAGAAGATGGCGGCGCAAATTCAAATTTGCAGCAGTCTCACCCAGTACCGTCCATGCAGTGTCTTTGTCCACATCTGCATCTAATTTTGTCTTCGTATGATGACTGGGAGAGCTAGCGCTGTATTGGCTGGGATAGCTTGGTCTGCTGCGTCCTGTGGGCCCAGGGACCATGGCCCTGCCTGGAGTTGTGCCCAAAGAGGTAACACTGAGGGCAGTCTGATAGGATGCAGAAACGGGGCAGGCTAAGCTAACTGCTAGCCCATGCAGACTGGCAGTTCCGATAACACCGAGGGCGGTCTGGCGGCAGCCTCGCCTAGCCTTAACTTTGTTTTTTTTAGTCATCGTGTGGAGTGTGGGGAGGTGTGTCGAAGGTGTCTGGCTGGGAGAGCTAGCATTGGATTGGCTGAGGGAGCTTGGTCTGCTGCATGCTGGGGGCCCAATGACCATGGCCCTGACTGGAGCTGCGCCCGAAGAGGAAACACTGAGGGCAGTCTCATAGGACGCGGAAGCGGGGCAGGCTACGCTAACTGCTAGCCCATGCAGACCGGCAGTTCTGACAGTCATCTTTGCTGGCATTCGTTCTCCTGGACTGTGATTTTTTTTGTTTGGATATATGTGTTCTTGTAGTCTTTGGATATGTGTTTTTGTCTTTGTGTTGCACTGCTGTGGCCTGGGGGAAACGATGTTTCGTTTCATTTCATGTGCGCAAGTGCATGAAATGAAATGACAGTGTTTCTGATTCAGATGCTGAAGTAAATAGTCTACAGCCTATTGTCTAGTTTTGTAGTTCCAGACCTGCTTAAAGTGATTGTGTTTTGAAGTTTTTTTGTTTTTGTTTTTTTGTTTGTTTTTTTCCCAACAAAGTTTTGATGTTGGGAATAGAGATCAGTGTAAAAACCACAGCTTGTCAACCTCCCCAGGGAAAGACCCATATGTTGAAACCAGGTACAAAGGAGCCCGTCATGGCTATGGCGAAGGGGCCTCCTGCCCAACCCATGGAAGACATCAGCATGAGGATCTACCTTTGCGAAGGCCTGCTCGGTATGTTCCTGTACACTGACACAATGAACATTCATACTGATGACAGCCTCTCAAATCAAACTCTATATGTTTTTATAGATCATCTCTAATAAACTAAACCAAGGTACAATTTGTAAAGGGGATATGGAGAAAGCTCATCAAACATTTCGCCTCATGATGATTGTAAACAAAATGATGTACATCTATACCCTCATAACAACAAATCACTGAAAACTGATTATGCCACATGCTCACTCACTTGAATGTACAAGACAAATTAATGACGTGGTAAATGTGATTAAACACATAAATTCAAGCTTTCAGCCAGGAAAGGGGTAAGTAAACAAGCTTCAGTCACTCATGCTCATTCTGGCTCTTGTTCTCCTGCTGAGGTCTTGCTTGCTCCCCTCTTATTTTTGCCATTAACCCGCTCACTTCTCTGCCTAACCTCCACTTCTGCTCTTGGCACTCCTGTCCTACTCTGCTGCTCCTCCTGGGAATGTCTTGCAGGGCGCGATAAGAGCTCCGTTTGGGATCAACTAGAGGATGCTGCCATGGAAACCTTCTCTCTAAGTAGGGCTAACCTTTCGCCTTTGTTATGTGAATGGGATGCTTCCAGTGTCTGCCTGGACTGGTTCTTCTGTCTGTCTTTTGGCCTTTGATATGATGTGCTACGTGCTGGTTTTCAATTCCAGAACTACACTTCTCTGTCCATGCACAAAATCCAGCACCAGTGTTTGTTGCGGTGATGTTTCATTGTTTTGAAATATCTGACAGTTGCATGGTGATTCTATCTGTGTGTGTCTGTGTGTGTGTGTGTGTGTGTGTGTGTGTGTGTGTGTGTGTGTGTGCGTGCGTGCGCGTGTGCGTGTGTCCACGGCTATGTTGTACGTTTTGAGTGTCCTGAATGTGACTGAAGTGACTATAGAAAGGCATTTGAATGACCCTGAGAGTTTTATTATTTTTCCTTTTTTGCCTGGGTTTGTATGCTTGGTTTTAATGTTAGAGATTGCATGTGGTAATTGATGTATTTCAGTCAATCTGTGTGACTATTAATCTTTGCACATACTGGAACATAAGCTGCATGTGTCATGCCTTCAGGTAAGGAGCGCTCCACGCTGTGGGATCAGGTGCAGTTCTGGGAGGATGCCTTCTTAGATGCTGTCATGCTAGAGCGAGAGGGAATGGGTATGGACCAAGGACCTCAGGAAATGATTGAAAGGTTAAATCAAGATTTGAACTTTTATGCACTCCTCTGCCTTATTTTCATATCTATCCAACCGACAAGCCTTTGTTGTTTGATATTTTTATGTAGGACTGCTCTAATGGGCTGTGTTTTTCTTGCTTCACTGCAGATACTTGTCACTGGGAGACCATGACCGCAAGCGTCTAGAGGATGATGAGGACAGGCTGCTGGCCACACTGTTGCATAATATGGTTGCCTACATGCTAATGATGAAAGTAGGTTTCTTTGTCATTCCTTGTAACTTACGTCATAGACATATCTATCAATTGTTATTATAGTCAGTTATTATTATCATTATTATTATCATTATTATAATTTTTCATTATCTTTTGCCATGGTTACCTGACCTTTATCAAGGATTGTTATCCACTGCGAATGTCTCCTTTTTCAGGTGAACAAAAATGATGTCCGGAAAAAAGTGAGGCGCTTGATGGGGAAATCCCACGTTGGCCTCACACACAGCCAAGAGATCAATGAGTTATTGGACAAACTGGCCCATATGGTACGTTGTTTTTTTCTTAAATACACTAACTAGTAGCTCATCGGATTGTAAAATATTTCTGTTTCCATTGTCTTCTGTGTTGGTCAGTTACTGATGCTGTTTGCATCTTGTATGTATGCCGTTATTTTGTAGAACTGTATAATCTCTTTAATCCAAACATTTTACACACTGTTCTTAATATGTTTTGTGTTCTAGCATTTTGATGTTGTGTTGTGATGCTTGTTTGGATTTGCTGCAAGCTGTTATTTCATGTATTCTCATAGTCTTTTACTCAATAGTGTGGCTGTTTATTGTTTTAAGTTTCATGTTCCCTTCGTCTCATTCTAATTACATTTTTATTTATACCCTAATTGTTCTGGCTTTATCTTACCTGCTGCGCCATCAGTTTATTTTCCAGTGTGGGTTATTTCGATTTTATGTAATGAATTTCAGTTGGTCAAGAAAGTGTGAATGGATGCAATGAAGGAATTATACATCCTTTTAATTTATGTCTACTGTACGTTCCTCTAGAATGGCCGTGAGCTGTCCATCAGGCCTAGCGGAAGCCGACATATCAAGAAACAAACATTTGTTGTGCATGCTGGCACTGACACCACAGGCGACATCTTTTTCATGGAGGTATGCATGATGATCAACACTTGAACGGCACATTATGTCCTTTATCATCGAAAATATAAAGAAGCTCACTAACATAATATCATCTTATTGGAATACTTGAAACCCTCCAGGATACTTGAGAGGGTTGTTTCTCAAATTTGGGATCCCATTCTCACTGCATTCCCCCCAGGTCTGTGATGACTGCATCGTCCTGCGCAGCAACATTGGCACTGTTTATGAGCGGTGGTGGTACGAGAAACTTATCAACATGACTTACTGCCCCAAGACCAAGGTGCTGTGCCTCTGGAGACGCAACGGTCAGGAGACGCAGCTCAACAAGTTCTATACCAAAAAGGTCTGACTGTATCCTAGGGCACCCTATGGCTTATTTACTACAGCGCCACAACAGTTATTAATGAAAGTGCATCCCTTATTGCATTTCAGTGTCGTGAACTCTACTACTGTGTGAAAGATAGCATGGAAAGAGCTGCAGCTAGACAGCAGAGCATTAAGCCAGGTATGGTATGGTGTGGTGCGTGTGTGTGTGTTAGAGATGGGCGATATGGCCAAATGTATCTATCACTGTATATGTAATTTTATGTCACGGTAATGGTATATATCACGATACAGTAAGAAATGGTTTAAAATTACCATACCGTACTTCATCACATTTGATTATTTTCTTCTTTTATTTGGAACTTCCATACAAACAAGAAGAGCTGCCTCACATGAGACAACACTTGAGTTAGGGGTTATAGTCCCGCTGTACGTGCTGCATTTTTAAGTGGTAGAAGAGGTTACTCGTATTTCCACCTCCAGCGATGACCTTCGTGCGACACAGATTGCAGATTATACTTTTCTGTTAGGTGTCAGATTTTCTAAATCAAAACCATGTCAACACGATGGAAGTCGCACCCCTTTTAGTAACAAGTTCTTCTCACTCATCTTGGGTTGGTTGGGATGCCTCCTCCTGCTCTGTATTTACAACTTCACTCTTCCCCATGTTTCCTTGCCGCTGTCACGTCTTCTTCTCATCCTCCTCCTCCGAGTTTTATGGCAGTTGGCAAACAACATTAGTGCATAACCTCCACCAATTGGTATGCAGTGTGTGCTCCTCCTGAAATCACATGAACCAGCTCCCATGGTTGAAACGGTATTGCCAAATCTCTATCGGTGGACACATTTCTACCATCGCACAATATATACAGTCATATCGCCCAACCCTAGTGTGTGTGTGTGTGTGTGTGGGGGGGGGGGTGCTGTTGTTTAGCCATGACCATTGTGATTCAAGATGATGGTGTTGAAAATTGCCCTTTACAAGCCAGCCCTTTTCACAGGGCCAGCAACCTAGACTGTTTTTTTCTAAAGCTGTGATCTCTTGATTGTTTATTTTTCAATTGAATCAAGAGTAACTGTGTACTTGAATAACTGAACTATACACTGATGAGCCAAAACATTATGACCATCTGTCTAATATGCTGTTGGTCCTTCGTGTGCTGCCAAAACAGCGCCGACCCACCAAGGCATGGACTCTGCAAGAGCCCTGAACGTGTCCTGCACCAAAACATTAGCAACATATCCTTCAAGTCCTGTAAGTTACAAGGTGGAGCTGCTGTGTATTGGACTGGTCTGTCCAGCACATCCAGATGCTCAATCGGATTGAGATCTGGAGAAATTGGAGGCCAGGGCAACACTTTGAACACTTCATCATGTTCCTCAAACTATTCCTGAACAATGTGTGCAGTGTGGCAGGGTGCATTATCCTGCTGAAAGAGGCCACTGCCATCAGGGAATACCATTGCCATCAAGGGGTGTGCCTGATCTGCAACAATGTTTAGATACAGTGCATCCGGAAAGTATTCACACCCATTCACTTTCCCCACATTTTGTTATGTTACAGCCTTATTCCAAAATGGATTAAATTCCTTTTTTTTCTCATCAATCTACACACAATACCCCATAATGACAAAGCGGAAAAGGTTTTGTAGAAATTTTTGCAAATTTATTAAAAATAAACTGAAATATTGCATGTACATAAGTATTCACACCCTTTACTCAGTACTTGGTTGAGGCACCCTTGGCAGCGATTACAGCCTCAAGTCTTCTTGGGTATGAAGCTACAAGCTTGGCACACCTATATTTGGGGTATTTCTCCCATTCTTCTCTGCAGATCCTCTCAAGCGCTGTAAGGTTAGATGGAGAGCGTCGCTGCACAGCTATTTTCAGGTCTTTCCAGAGACGTTCAATGGGGTTCAAATCTGGGCTCTGGCTGGGCCACTCAAGGACATTCACAGACTTGTCCCGAAGGCACTCCTTCGTTGTCTTGGCTGTGTGCTTAGGGTCGTTGTCGTGTCGAAAGGTAAACCTTCGCCCCACCCTGAGGTCCTGAGCACTCTGGAGCAGGTTTTCATCAAGGATCTCTCTGTACTTTGCTCCATTCATCTTTCCCTCGATCCTGACTAGTCTCCCAGCTCCTGCTGCTGAAAAACATCCCCACAGCATGATGCTGCCACCACCATGCTTCACTGTAGGGATGGTATTAGCAAGGTGATGAGAGGTGCCTGGTTTCCTCCAGACGTGACGTTTGGCATTCAGGCCAAAGAGTTCAATCTTGGTTTCATCAGACCAGAGAATCTTTTTTCTCATGGTCCGAGAGTCCTTTAGGTGCTTTCTGGCAAACTCCAAGCGGGCTGTCATGTGCCTTTTACTGAGCAGAGGCTTCCGTCTGGCCACTCTACCATAAAGGCCTGATTGGTGGAGTGCTGCAGAGATGGTTGTCCTTCTGGAAAGTTCTCCCATCTCCACAGAGGAACGCTGGAGCTCTGTCAGAGTGACCATCGGGTTCTTGGTCACCTCCCTGACCAAGGCCCTTCTCCCCTGATTGCTCAGTTTGGCTGGGCGGCCAGCTCTAGGAAGAGTCCTGGTGGATCCAAACTTCTTCCATTTACGAATGATGGAGACCACTGCTCTTCGGGACCTTCAAAGCTGTAGAAATTTTTTTGTACCCTTCCCCAGGTCTGTGCCTCGATACAATCCTGTCTCGGAGGTCCACAGACAATTCCTTTGACTTCAAGGCTTGGTTTCTGCTCTGACATACACTGTCAACAGTGAGACCTTATATCGACAGGTGTGTGCCTTTCCAAATCATGTCCGATCAATTGAAGTTACTACAGGTGGACTCCAATCAAGATGTAGAAACATCTCAAGGATGATTAGTGGAAACAGGATGAACCTGAGCTCAATTCTGAGTGTCATAGCGAAGGGTGTGAATACTTATTTACATGCAATATTTCAGTTTTTTATTTTTAATAAATTTGCAAAAATTTCTACAAAACCTTTTTCACTTTGTCATTATGGGGTATTGTGTGTAGATTGATGAGGAGATAAAAAAAGGAATTTAATCAATTTTGTAATAAGGCTGTAACATAACAAAATGTGGGGAAAGTGAATGGGTGTGAATACTTTCCGGATGCACTGTAGGTGGCACATGTCAAATTGACATCCACATGAATGGCCGGACCCAGGGTTTCCCAGCAGGACATTGCCCAGACCATCACACTCCCTCCACTGGTTTGTTGTCTTCCCACAATGCATCCTGGTGTTATCACTTCCCCAGATAAATGGTGCACACATACACGGCTATCCATGTGATACATATATATCGCCATCCATCGTCTTAACCGCTTATCCTGCTCTCAGGGTTGCGGGGATGCTGGAGCCTATTCCAGCAGTCATTGGTCATTGGCGGGCGGGGGGATTCATCGGACAAGGCGGCCTTCTTCCACTGCTCCAAGGTCCAGTTCTGATACTTGCATGCCAGTTGTAGGTGTTTTCAACAGTGGATGGGTCTTTTTTTTGTTTTACTACTTTATTAGTCCCCGTGGGGGGAAACTCTTTCTCTGCATTTAACCCATCGTAGCTGTGTAGCTAAGAGAAGTGGGCAGCCACCGTGCAACGCCCGGGGACCAACTCCAGTTCGTCTTGCCATACCTTGGTCAGGGGCACAGACCCTAACATGCATGTCTTTTTGATGGTGGGGGAAACTGGAGCACCCGGAGAAAACCCACCACAAACACGGGGAGAACATGCAAACTTCACAGAGGACAACCTGGGATGACCCCCAAGGGTGGAAAACCCCGGAGTTCAAACCCAGGACCTTCATCATAGGCACTCTGACTGGTCACAGCTACGCAGCCCCATACAGAGCAGGGTGCAATGCACTGTTTGTTGTGGCTCATTCCATAATTGAAATTTTCTGTGACTTGTGCCACGGTAGGCCTTGTGTCAATTCGGACCACAGGGGATAGCCTTCGTTGCCCTAGTGCATTAATGAGCCTTGAGCACCCAACACCCTGTCGTCGGTTTGTACCTCCTCGGACCACTGTCGGTAGGTACTCACCACTGGTAACCGGGAGCACTCCACAAGCCTTGCCGTTTCAGAGATGCTCTGACCCAGTCATCTGGTCCTGACAATTTGGCCCTTGTCAGTCACTCAGGTATTTTCTCCTGCATCCAACACATTGACTATGAGAACTGATTGTTTGCTTACCATCTAATCTCCCCAGACCATGATGTGTGCCCTTGTTTGGAGATTATCAATGTTATTTGGTTCACCTGAAAATGGTATTTGGCTCATCAGTGTATGGCTTCTTGTCTATGAAAGACATCAGTCCTGGATGAAGTCACAATACTTGCTCAAATAGAATATGAGCATTTCCTTTAATAAATCTGCCAACATTTGATCCCTGTAGGTTGAACATGCCATGATATGTTCAGCATGCTTAAAAAGTACTTGGACATGCTTGTATTTGGATATGTGCTTAAGTACCCACATACTTAATTCCACAGACACACTGGGGGGTGATGTTGCTCTTCAAGCATTGAGCTTACTTTGATATGAGTACTTGGAAATTGTTAATTCAATTATTAAGGGATGTGATTAGTCTCAAAATTAAGACGAATACACGTTTTTTTAAATTTTCATTTTGGTAACAATAGTTTTATCTCCATTACCATTGGAGATGTACAGCAAAGGTTCTGGCAAGGGACCTTGTGTTTTGTTTTGTATTTTTACTGGTAACTAACCTCTGTGTGTCCTGCCTGTAGGTCCAGAGCTGGGGGGAGAGTTCCCTGTCCAGGATATGAAAACTGGCGAGGGTGGACTCCTGCAAGTCACACTGGAGGGCATCAACCTCAAATTTATGCACAGCCAGGTAGGAGGCTAGTACCAGAGCAGAGAGGGGCATACATCTCACACAGTGGCATGCAGAAAAACCCTCTCACTTACTTCCTTTGTATGCCAAAAGATTTCATTCCTTTACCAACCCCCCGCCACCCACATCCCCCCTGTCTCCCCCATTTGTCTCTGTATCATTTCCTTGCACCTTGTGGCCCTCTTCCTCTAATGTCCTAAAGAAAACGTCTATCGTTGGACAAAAATGAAGAGCAGATGTGACTGATCAAATTAGCTTATAATTCTAGTTTTCCCCCTTCTCTTTGTTTTGTTGGGGAACTTGGAGGAAGACTTCCTGTTTGAGCTTTTGCTGTTTTGATTTGCGTTTTGATTTGTTTCATTAACATGAGAATGACAGAAGAGAGTAATAGTGACAGAGCTAACTACATCCATCATGAATTTATGTTCAGTTTTGTGGCACCCAAATCAAATCTTCATGTATGTGGGAGGAAAGGAAGTATAATCTGTGTGTCTTTGTGTGTGTGTGTGTGTGTGTGTGTTTGGCATTAGTGGTTAAAAAAAAAAGATGACCTCAAACAAAGACTTTTCATTAATAATTGGCCATGCAATAGCAACTTTCACAAGTGTGGACCCACAAACATCATGCATTTTACTGAACATCTTTCACAGTTAGTGACATTTGGATCAATTTTCTTTTCCTGACTTTTTGTCCCTTGTTCTGGAGTCAATATCTCTTAAGGTACTCAATATTCTTTAGTTTCTCTGAGACTGTGGATAATTCACTGAAAAGTGCATAATGTGACTATGTAAAAAGGTCACCGACGTGGACAGGAGACTATAAAAAGTTTTCCCCCATATCAGATGCAGTCAACCCTACAAGGTTGCTGAACACTATCACTATTGGTAACATAGATGTTCCAGTAATGTCAGCTTACAAAGTTATGTTTCAGCCACTGCTGTAGCATCTAAAAGGACTCAAAAACTACATTACTTATCAAGCAACCTCCTAGAAACTGATCTTTTACTTACAAAAGTCAATTCAATTTAGATTTTGCTACAGACAGTCATTTTTATGACTATTTCCTGCTTTTTCTCCACTGCTTCTGCTTTGGCTGCCTTCGGCCATCTTCGGCTCGATTTGAAATGTCGATGCTTTCACATTGCAAGGGGTAGAGTGTCTCAAATGGAACTGTTGCTTGATTGCCACCGAAGCTAAAGTCACTTAAACCAAGCTCCAGGACCTTGGAAAGAATCATTGCAAGACACCGAATTCCTGAAAATGATTTATATTAAAAATGGCCCTTCAATTCTGTGATTATAGAGAGCACAGGTATTTGCAGATTGACTAATGTAATTTTTATCAGCTTCATGGATAATTGGAACTGAAGATGCAATAACAATTCCATCAACCTTTCAACAGGAGTTTTATCAAGTGCCAGACACTAATATATGTAGATATATTTAAAGTTCTGGGTAATATATCAGCGAGCCTAGATGATGTCAGTGGTGACATCTTACTTTGTACTGGAAACCGCTGCACGTCAGTGACTGCCCTCGTGTATCTATTCTGTAGCACTGTGTGAGCAAGTAGTAGTGTTGGTGCCAGCCCTTGTTGCTGGAGGAGGAGGCATGGAGGGCACTCGGGTGGGAGGTGGGTAAGTGGAGGGGGGGGCTACTGAGATATACTAGGTTCAGGAAAACAAAGGTGAATCCAGCCCTGGAATCCCTTTGTCAAACTTCTAGGCCTCTTAGGTTTGTTTTGTTTTTTATTGTTTTTAGTGTTTAGTTTGGGGTTGACTCTTGTGACGTGTTTTCATGGGCACTGCTAACTCTTAAATAGATTTTCGTCCCAATCCACAAGTGAATCCTGTGGATAGCGCCCTCTGGGGATGTCGCAGAGTGTTTGTGCTCTTGTGTCCGATAATAATCCAAACCGTTTCTCTCCCATGCTCTCTCCCCCTGCAAGGAGCGGAAGGTACACAACCTCTGCTGTGTTTGCTTACTAGCGGTTACCTTTTATTGGGTTCATTTTTTTTAATTTATTTCATTTCTATCACCTTTTGTTCTGCTGTTTTAGCTGTATGGCAAATCTAATTTTGTCTTTGTCTGTGTTTTTATATGGAAATTCCATGTATGCATTTAATGGGCCATAATAATTATTGTATGGAATAAAAAGGAAAAGTACCTATACCTTCGCTGTTGACATCGAAACGTAGATATCTTTCTAAAAATGTTATTCTAGTGAGTCATCAGTAATACTTGAAGGAATGCTTTTGAATTATTTCTGATGAACCGCTCATCGTATTCTTTGAGCAGGCTTCACGGTGCATTTCCATTAATTTAACCCCCGCCCATGTATGCATTTGATCATGGAAACTTCCCATAGTGTGCATTTTATTAATTTATTTTTCCTTTTTGTTTGCCGTTAAAAGCTTGCATTCCATGTGCGATTGTTTTAGTTTTCCTTTCATACTGATTAATAAAACATTTAACATGGTTAATTTCAATATGAATGTCAAATTGCAGCAAGTGTTGTTGAGTCATTAATGCTTTCTTTTGTTTTGTTTTTTTGCTTGTTTTTAGGTTTTCATAGAGCTGAGTCACATTAAAAAGTGCAATACAGTGAAGGGAGTCTTTGTCCTGGAGGAATTTGGTAATTACCCCATCTGTTGATTCTAGGCCTGTACTCGGCACGGCAGTAACCACGCTTCATGGCAAATGTATTGAAAGGAGCTACTGAGGGTTCAGTGAATCGGGCTGCTGCAGCGCCACATACATACACAAGGAAGAACCAGACACAACTAACTGTACAGCTATCCCGCACTTGGTAATTGATTTTAAAGAGGATAAAGGGGCGTCTGGGTGGCGTAGCGGTCCTATTCCGTTGCCTACCAACACGGGGCTCGACGGTTCGAATCCCCATGTTACCTCCAGCTTAGTCGGGTGTCCCTATAGACACAATTGGCCGTGTCTACGATTGGGAAGCCGGATGGGGGTATGTGTCCTGGTCGCTGCACTAGCGCCTCCTCTGGTCGGTTGAGGTGCCTGTTCAGGGGGGAGGGGGAACAGGGGGCAATAGCATGATCCTCCCACGCGCTACGTCTCCCTGGCGAAACTCCTCACTGTCAGGTGAAAAGAAGCGGCTGGCGACTCCGCATGTATCGGAGGAGGCATGTGGTTGTCTACAGCCCTCCCCGGATCAGCAGAGGGGGTGGAGCAGCGAGTGGGACAGCTTGGAAGAGTGGGGTAATTGGCCAGATACAATTGGGAAGAAAGGGGAGGGGGATAAAAAAATTTTTTTAAAAAGAGGATAAAAACACCATTGAATTGTAAAGCATATTGACAGTTTTCACTCCGAGTAGTTCTCCTGACTCTTTTCGCCTTTTGTGGTGGAAAAAAACCCAAAATGGTTGAGGGAAATGATGTGTCGTCACAGTCAGAAACACCGTTGTAAGGACAGTTAGCAGTCAGTTGTCTGTCTGTGTGAGTAGAGCAACAGAGAACCTGTGATTAGCAGAGCCATAAAGCGAGGCTTCACTCACATCTACAGCTCTTAATTTTAAATGAAACTAGAGATTCTTCAGTTTCCGGTGTTACTGAATGTCGCTGACAGAGAAAGGTAGACAGTATGAGCAGGTTAACCGATAAAGCTTGTTGTGTTGCTAAACTTTATGATCATCTGGTTTTGTGGCTCAAGTGTTGGTGAATCTAATAGACGAGATACCCCAAGGACTAAATTAGTTCTGAATTTAGTGCTAAGTTAGAGCTCCTCATGGGTTACTGCCATTTACTGAACCAAGGACAGTTCACCAGTTATGTTGACAAGGAAGAAATGGCAGCTAACGGCGGATCAGATGATTTATTCTGGTTGAGGTTTGTCAGACAGCGCCCGAGAGACTAGCCGGGCTGGGTTACTGCCGTGTCCATGTGCTGCTTTTGTAATGTTGCCCTCATCTTTGCCACTATGAAAACCTTCATTCTCCAGCAGGTAAAGTGTTGTCACCTTTCTCCTTTCTTATTCAACGTGCTCAATGTTAAGCGTTTTCCTCAGTTAGTCCTTCCATTTGCCTTTCCTTCCCGTAACATGTGGCCTGGGTCCCCTTTGTGCTTCCCTCGTAAGCCTCTCCTTATTTGAAGCTCGCCCCAGACATCTCTCATGTGTTCCTCATGCTTTTAGACAGCCTGCCTTTTTGCATCCCATCACGTGGACTTACCGGTGGGACTGTTTGGGGGAGTACAAAGGTTTTCAACCTTTTCTAACCCCCATTGTCATGTATCCAGATCGCTGGCCTTCATCCATGTCATGGGTTCACGGTTACTAATGAAAAGTCACTCTGTCCTCTTGACTGTGGCATGGGCCATAGCCAAAGGATTTGGGCCTCTTTTAGCTTCCTCACTGTGACGTCCTAATGTTTTCAGTTTATTGGGGGTGGGTGGGATTGTCCTTGTCTTCATTATTCTTAATTTTTTTTCTTTTTTTTTTTTATCGCCACCTGTTTCTTTAGTCGTCCATATTTGTAATTAGATGGTATATGCAATCTCTTCTCAAGCATTTTAAAGCCATCTGTTATTTATTTTCTCCTTTCTGTGGGCCATGAATGTCCTTTCCAGTCACCTGCCGTTCAGATTGGGAACAAAAGGCACCAAAGTCACGCGGGTTCAATTCTGTACAACAATTTGATGGCTTTTGCATATTATCGGAAAGCTCGTGTTTATTTGTTTTTAGCATAGCTATCACATGAGGATTAGTTTTCGTCTAACTCCTAAATCAAATCCTAAATCTCCTAAATCCCAAAATAATCAAGGTGTACCCCTTTTGCACACTCCCAAACCCACCCTAAATAATCTAAATTTTAAGTGGGATTCTCAACCTTGTTGGACTGTCTTGGCCCACAGCTCATTTTGCTCTTTTGTGTTGTCATCTGAAATTCGATTTTAAAACACCCCTCTCCCATGCAACCCCTCCCCCCTTTGCTCTCACACACTAACTCATTGAGGTTCCTACTCCCTTTGAATTGTTTGTTTTGTCTCTTGCACCGGCATAGTTCCTGAAACTAAAGAAGTGGTGATCCACAAGTACAAGACACCCATGGTAAGTTAACTCTTCCTCCATCGCAGTTAATGCTATGCCAGAGCATGCAGTTGCCACCAGGTTTGGCCACACGAAAAAGTGCGTCAGAAATGTTGTCATTATTTCCCCTTGAATGCATGGAAGATACCACCTTGGAGGTACGCTCAGACTCATTTACCATGTGGAATTCTGTACAAGATCTTGAGGTCAAAAATGTCAGTCGGTCTTACGGAAAGCAAGCGATGAACTGAGATGAAAATGTAACCGTTAAACTTCCAAATCACACCTCTTAATGGGCAGATCTGCTATCAGTTGACGGTGATATGTTTAGCACTGACTTTGGATAACTTCACAACTAAGCATTAAAATGCTCAAAAATATCCTCTCAAGGTTAACATTGGTATTACAGAACAAGCCCAGTATAAACTATGGCTGACTTCATCCATTTTATCTTGAGCTGAATCCAGGATCATTTTGATCCTCTCTGGATCTGCAGCTGCCATTTTATACTACCGCTCATTTTTGCAGCAAAAATACTGATTATAATAACCATAACCAGCGGTGGGGTAGAGCTGCGAGGCCGACTCCATGCCGCAAGTGCATCATGTTTTTGCAACGTTGTTCATTGACATACCAGTGTGTGTGACCTTATAATTTTAAAAGGGATGTGGCATGTGACAGCTTTATGCAGGTGTGTCCCTAATTCACCAAAGTCCCCTTGTGAATTATTGGTCTCGACGAATGACTGAAAGTCCAAGTGCGCACTTGCAAAATCAAATGACTTGCCTTCCCCTGTAACACTAATGCCATCCGGGGAAGGCTTAAGTCATGAAGTAGGTGAACCACTCTATTTGAAATTGGCTCATACATGAAAAGCTGAGATGAGGAGGTAAGATGTATTCATTTAGACTGACAGGAGAAATCCTCTTCAGCTACGTAGGTGTGTTTATATATATATATATATATATATATATATATATATATATATATATATATATATATATATATAAAACTTTTAACAGCCTTAACATTACAGATGTAAAGCTAGGCCAAGACTTGACACCTCCTAATCCACTTTTCTACTTTTTTTTAACACCTCTACAGGCACATCAGATCTGTTACTCAGTCCTCTGCCTTTTTTCCTACGTGGCTGCCGTGAAAGGGAAGGAGTCGGGAGACAAGCCGAAGCTTCTGTCGCCGAGACCCCTTCCCAGCTAGTCTACGCCCCGTGCCCTCTCTCCCCTGCCCTCTATGTGCCTCTCTATTTGCAATGGTATCTTAAGTTGTATGACCTCTTAGACTTTAGACAATCCCCTACTTAGTTCAAAGCACACACCTCTTACCCCTTTACCCTATCTGTAAGGCCTAAGAAAATACCCTCACTAGACACCCCCCCATACATGTTGTTTTACCCCAGTCAATGGCATCATGTATATATTTTTGAGCCCCTTACACTGTCATTAAGTCCATATGGACTTCATGACAGTTGTATGGTTGCCTGCTGTGTAAATGGGGGAGAAAAGTGCCCCCCCTCCCTCCTCTCCATTGTAACTGTACAGTCCTCTGTCATTTCCGCTGCCAATATCCAAACTGTTGATAATGGGTAGGTGATGCGAGGGGTGGGTCATGAGGCACGGTGTGCATGCAGGTCCCATGCATAGCCTTGAGATGAATTAGAGAAGCCCCCCCACCCACCACAGCCCCTTTACATACACACATACCTCACCTTCCCCTCGCATGTCCTACTCCATGTGACTATGTGTGTGAGATTCTCTGTGCTATGTGGTACTGTAAAATTCCAGTCTGTTCCAAGTCTAAGCTGGTGAAACATATAGAGGGCCTCTTGTAGTGCAGGATGTCACCTCGTGCAAAATGCTACTGTATACTGCATCAGAGCACCGCATGTAAACGCTTCTCTACGGTTGCATTGTTTGAACCCTCTGATAACTGAGTGGTCTAAAATGTGTGTTCTCTTGCCCTAGCTTGACCTATAAGGCTAAATTACTGTTCAAGTTCTACTGTAAAATTACCTGTCTGTGGTCTGCTGTAATAAATTGCATGTTATGTTGATGCCAAATGAATATTATATATATATTTATATATAATATTTATTTATAATATATAAAATATGTTGTACATTTCTCATAAGAAAATGTTAAAAACTGTGGTTTATTCACTAGATGTGCAATACTAAGTAGTTAGCCATTGCCAGAGCCAGGTTACAAGTTAGTTTGTTTTGGGGTTTTATTTTTGTTTGTTTAGTTTAATAAACACAAGTTTTATTGAATTTCAATTATTTTAACCACAATGTCTAAATACATGCAAGAGAGGGGAAGAGGGAGAACACACATCTTGCTTTTCTTTGTCTACTTTCTTAAAATACTGAGAAAATGGCAATGTGTGCTGGACTCCCTTCACCTCAATCTTCAACTCCACTTTAAGCCATGCCCAGCTCCTGAATCTAGCTGTGCTATATGTATAGCATCTTTCTCCTTCTTCAGTCCTCTCTCATTCTGTAGTAACAAACCACGGTAACACAGATCACAGCACAGCACCATACAGCCATGGAGACGAGGAACGCCAGCCAGTGGGCACTGCTGAGGTAGTCTCCGGTGGGAGTGTACAGAGGCAGCGTGGGCATCAGGTCTCTGTTACAAAAGTCTGTGTTGCAGCACTCTATATAGTCCTCCTGGTCTGGGCCCGCGGAGAGTCCTTACAGCCTGAGGTGAGGATGGCCTCTCCATGCTCATCTTATTCAGTGATGGCAAAAAACTGTCTGTTGGTCTGGCAGGTGCTGGCATTCTCAGGACAATGTCCTGAGCAATAGCAGCTGAGGAAGCAGGCAGCATCCTCTGGGGCCACTGTGGATTCCTCTCTGGGCCAGCGGGCCTCAGATCTCACCCCAGTCCTCCGAAGCACGTGGTCTGGGTTCTGTCCTGCGGCTTCAGTGCTGCCGGCAAACAGTAGCCCTGTTCCCACCGGGGCCAAACAAAGAGGTAGACTTAATATCATGGCTCAGGACAGACACTGGTAGATAAATACTGATCTGGTTAGTGCTGGCTCAGGTTTTTGGCTGCGCTGGGAATGGGAGACGAGTGGGCAGGTCAGACAGCCCTGGTGCTGGGCTGAAAGGAGATCAGCCGTGAAGATGGAGACACTTCAGGTTCTCAGGCAGAAGAGGAGAATGGGAGCATAGAAAGATCAACGTCAGAACCTTCTCCTTGTCACTGGCTCCACAACCCTCTTTCTACCATTGATGTGCTTCTACTTTTGAAAAAATATTTCCACTGAGTATTAACATCCAGATCTTCTGGAAGATCGTAGTCCTGAGGCTGAGTTGGTTTGTTTTGGTTGGTTTGTTACAAGTTATAATTTGACTGGCTTTCACAGCGTGAAGAATGTCAGAAAGGACTTCATTTTTCTACAGTGTCTATTGACTGAAGTGAATAAGATGACTTAAGTGTGACATGGTTGTGTTTGGAGTTTTTTTTGTCTTGCAAAAGTGCGAGCCCCTCCCCCGCTGTCAAGTCCTGCTGTAGTGGTTTCGTCCATGGGAAGATGCATTGAGTCTTAATGTTTATTGCGTACTGTAATAGAGAACTGTTGAATCTGGTGTCATTGCTGTCCCATTAACTTTCACAGAGTGAGTGTGTACAGATCTGTGCATTCATGTAACTGAACTGGTTGTTTCTCTAGCTCAGCAATATCAATTTAGCTATATCACTGGAAGATGTGTTTTTTTTTCTTTCTAGATCATGGTTACGTGGCTTTTCTTTTTAATCAAAATGTGCAACAGAAAATAATCAGGGTGGCCACAAAATCCGATTATTTTAGACATTCCGCCGAAGAGTAACACCAATACACGGGTGTAAATAGGAAAGACCCAAGTAATTTTTAGCATTGCTAAAATGGTTTGAGAATGGGACTACCGAAGTTATAAGATCATTGTGAAACTGAATTACTAGACTCATTCCCATCATTGTACTCACCTACTGCTGTAAAGAGAGGGAATAAATGAGATGCCAGGTGTAAGTATTTCAGTATTTGAAAAAAAAGTATTTATAGAACATGTACAGCTTTGGCAATACCATAATAAAGATGTCCCAAATGAAACCTTTATTTTGTTCATTGCACTTTTTTTCTTCATCTTTTGTGCTAAATTTGCTTATGCATCTAACATGCACTATGGAAAGAATATAAGTTGGGGACAACAGAATTGAGAGCTCGGATGATCGAACAGTGTGATTAACCTCAACCAGTCAAGCCTAAACCAGCTGTGTGTGAGGCGATGGCAGGGTGCAGAATTCAAATCCTAACAAACGTCGAATGACATGCTTTCTCTACAAACCATTTAAAAGTTATCACAGTAGACTCTACAGAAATGTCATCGCTTGTATTCAGTCACCATACGTTGCTGACGAGGATGACTTGGTTAGTGTAAACGTCATGACTTGTGCCTGCGTGTATGTTTACCTGCACCTGTACTGTGCTCTATGTGTTGCTGCACCTGTGCGTCTCTGTTGACGTGTCCGAGCAGAGGGTGTGGGGAAGTCCTCAGGGAAGTGAATGCAGCCGTAACATGCAGTGATGATCAGAACACCACAGAAGCCTTTAAAGGGTCACTTCAAAGTCACTTTATGGGTTATTTTTCCACACAAGTAGACATAAAGAAATCCTTTTTGGTTGCAAGCTTTGAGTCGTCAAGCCCTTGAATAAGTTCTCCAAATGCTAAGGAGCTCAGGTGACATGGCAGGAAAAAAAACAAATTTTCTTCATTACTACCACATCCAGCAAAGCAATTTGATTTTATCGTAAGTGCATTTTCCTTGAGCTTGAAAACATGCATAAAGCACAGAAGTAAAACAAATGCCTGAATAAAAAGATATTTTAAAGAATGACAACCTACGTATGTGGGAGTTTAAACAAGTCAGAGATAACATTGTGAACACTCAAAATATCATCCGTTGAAGTCTCACAAAGTTAATACTATAACAAGTAACAGTTTTAATACCCAGATATCAGCTGACTGTCAGACCCATAGATAGTAAACAAGACTCAAGTCATGAAAAGCAAATTAATTTACATTGACTAGAAGAGCTCCCACAGGTCCAAGGCCAGACTGGTAGACTTCAGATTTAAGAACACTTCTCAGTATATAAAACTATACCTACCAACCTTACGTTTAATAGCTAAGATCTTGAGTCTTACCCAATTGTTTTCTCTCTGAAAAAAAAAAAATCAAACCAACATATTGAAAAATTCCTTACATGTCCTCACCATAATACCAAGCACCTATAAAAATCAAACGTACTAAACTCAGCATCAGTTCTCGTGTCTCAGAAGGACATCGAGTTCAGCATGAAGTGGCTGACCCAAATCTAAGAGATGGTGAGGTACACAAAGTTGCATTGAATAGTTAACAGGTAATAGGGTGTGTGGAACAAGTACAGTACCTGGTTTTACAGCACTCAAAGCATTCTCTGGGGGAACCAACACTGGATAGTATATAGGACGATCGTATATTGATTATTCAGAATATTAGAAATGAAAACGAATGTAGCTTCAAATCAATGGACTCCAACTTATAAAGGCACATCCTTATGCCATCACAGCCATGGGTCATGGCACCGAAATGACATTTGAATTTGGCAAAATTTAATGGAATTATCAAACAAAGCAGGTGTGGTCGGGGTTGGATTAATTACACATGGAACCATGGATTTGGGTGAAAAACCCGATTGGCACTCATTCGGTCAAAACCTGTAAATACACAGTATAGTACACACGACATTATGATAATAATGTAACGTTTACACCATGGACTTGACAGTAAAATGAAAAGCTGTACTGTATCAGATAGATAAAATATGACACCCGTTTACTGATCTAATAATCCCTGTTTTGTTTTCTGAGATCGAAATGATTTTTCAATACATAAACGTGATACAATCAGAATTAGGGATGCCCGCAAATAATCGACCCATGGATGTCCGTTGTTTACCTACACTGATCTTATGTTGACATTTCTTAATAAAAAAGTATTTGCTGATATAACCCATTGTTTCTGTGCTACTTGAGTTTTATCTGGCCTTTTGAGTTTCTGTCCAAGTGGAACTGGTTTACTGGCCATGAAACTGATGATAAATACGTTGGTTTTGCTACATATGCCATATCAATGGGACTGTGTAAAGTAAATCAGCTGACATTTTTTGTGTGTTAATTTGATTGAATGTCAATTAGGGAAAATCTTTTTAATAGGCATCCCCAATTTGAAACTTCTGTAAACAGTAGCGTGGCCTATTCTAAAACAGAGGTAGCAAGACATTATTAAGATTTTAGTCAAACATTAAGAGCATATTAAATTTAAGTATTTTTATGACTTCCTTAAGGCAATGGACACGGTACGTGTCACAAAAGTTAAACCTGAGATCAGGGAGCGTTACTCTAACTACGTAGTGATGGGATATCATGTTAGTATGCTGCCATAGTAATACCTATGGAGGGGACATCATATAAAACAAAAAAAAGAGTATTTAACTTAATCTTACAAAACGTTGCAATGAACAAACATAGTATGTTCATTTGTAGCTTTGACTATCATTTTGTTCATTTGTCAGTTGACACTATGCCAAGGGCCCAAAAACCCTTATTGTGGGGGGAAAAAAAGTTCTCAAAATCATTCAAACATTATTTTACTCTTGGTTATTCAGGTCAGAGACTTTACCTCTTGACCCTTCTTTTAGAAGTTACTTTTGCACTTTGCCCACTGTCATCTTAACTTTAAGGACAAACCATTAGCTTAACGCTCAGAGCCATGCCATGTCATACAGTTTCCTTTAAATGCCGTAAGGCTCCACGGGCTTATCTGTCTCCGTGGACAGACTTGCGGAGTAGTCGAAGGCGAGACATGACTTCATCCCAGTCAAGGTAGGCACCCTCCAGGTGCCGCAGTTTGTCTGGGGAGCTGGTGTAGTGCCTCCGCCCATGGAGCAAACGCCAGTTATCAAAAGTTATCAAATCCCCTACAGAGAGAAATCACACAGACAATCATGCCACTATAGGTAAAGGAGCAGTTGCACATGAAATGCTCTTTATATCGTATTGTCCCTGTCCCCAGGGGGGTCAAAGTTCAGGATTTGCAATTGAATCCTATTTTAAAACTTTGCTTGAGGATGACTCAACAGAGGATGCTTGCAGATGCTTGAATCTGGGTCCCTCGGCAAAGTCCAATCTCAGGTTTTACCGTAATTGTAAAATGTCATTACTCTATTTCTAGCAATTATTTGGTGCATCAGTCCCTTTGCCAAAATGATGATGGTTTAAAGAGGTTTGCATTCAAACTCTAACCACGAGTTATTCTGTTTGAGCATTGAGCTCAATAACACACTGACCTGATTCCATTCGGTAGGTGGCCACATTCTCTGGCCGATTCATGATGTCTACAAAGGCTTTGAGCGCTCGATAGAAGGGCTGAACCTGATGTAAGGGGAGGTCCAGCACAGAATCTCTAGTGGCATTGTTATAATTTATCCTTGAGACTCGACCCTCGTAGTCCACACTGCACAAATCGAAAAGAGACACATTGGCAGCTGTCAGGTTTCATTGTTAGTTTATCTTAAATGAAATTATTTTGCTTAAGAGTTAACGCCATGTACGTTTTGAAAAGTCTTGTTCATTCAATTTCTCAGAATCACCTTTACTTTTAGTTTCTTCTGTAGTTGTATTTAAATGTAATAACTAATATGAACACCAGATGGCAGTCTCTTCCAGTTTTATACAATCACGTAATCAAATGACCTGCTATGTCTCGCTTTAAAATGCATGTAATTTTGATTGTTAGTATTATGTGTCTGAATCTTGTTTATATACATGAAGACAGTGTGAATGTAGTGGATGTGCTGGATGTAAATCCTGTTCCCAGGTCATACCCGCCTCAACACAACCACACACCTACTCCACATCAACTTTTACCTGTCTTTACATTTGGTGGGCGCGGACTCCAACTTACTCAATGATGCGGTTCTTTGACTGCACCAAGAAGTCACAGTAGTCTGTCCCCGTGTCGGTGAAGTCTGCTCGGCAGGAGGTGAGGATCTGGAAGGCCTCTGGGTCTTCTATTTGCAGCTTCTCAGCCATATGGAAGCCATCCACAACCTGGCTCTCCCCTCCTTTGACAGCCGGGCTCAGGCAGTGCAGAAACTGCACCTGCAAGAGGCCAACACATGCCATACAATGCTTGTTTTACAACACTCAGGACACCAAGCCAAATTCACATACCATTCACACACCAGTTCCTTGCAATAATTATTGTAAGGAAATGGTACGTATTCGATTATAACTGAATATGTAACTGTTTCTTTTTTAACACAAAATGATAGTCTTAATGGACCACTGAATTCAAAGTTACTCACTCCAGGTGGGAAGTGCAATGCAGGGTAATCTGTATGGAGGCTGAGCATCCCAGAGGTGTAAGCGACATTGTTTGCCATAGGTTTGTCCTGGACCTGCCATGTGTGCCTAGAGAAGAGGAGAGTGTTGACGAATCATCTTTGGTATTTTCTTTTTTCGAATTTGAACTTATTTTCAGAGACTCTGATGCACAGATTAAGCTTTAAAGAGAAAAAGATAAGAAGAATTTCACTGCTCCTGGAAGGGGACTAGAACTGGTTCAGAGGAGTGCTTACACTTTAGTTTTCAATAGTAAGAGTTCATTGTGATGCAGTGACGGTACTGCAATAATGAGGAAAAGTTAGTTTCCATTTTCTATGCAGGCGTGCGTTGTTCAGATGCATTTCTTGTGTTCTAGCCCAGGTCATAAAACAGTCTGGCACTGCTAAACACGCGTCTTTAACTTAGGTTCGCAGTATTTTGCTTCCACTTGTATGAGCTCATCTGCTGGGAGGAAAGGCTTTGTTTTCCAAACCCCCGTTATGATTGAGTGCACCAGGTAATTCCTCTCTTAAAAAAAAAAAAAAAGCAGCTGGAATGCTTTTAGGTTGTTTTTGTAGCTCTCTGTCCCGGAGCAATCATCACCGTGATAACTCAACTGCTGAGTTTAAGTTCACCTTAACCCAAGGTGAGAGAGCTGAAAGCCTGGGTTTATTCATCACAAATCCTGGTTGATCTAGGATCTTCCGGAAATGGTTTGTAAATAAAGATTTTTGTTTTTGTTTTTTTTTGTTTTGGTTTAGCGTTGCTTTGGTCCTAACCTTGGTGAATACGTACGCCTGGGGCTCTGCTCTGTTATATTATCAACATCATATTTTTCCACAGTTCTAGATTTAATAGGGAATTTAAGTATAAAATGGCAGCTTGGCTAAGAATGAATGGAACAAAATGTATAAATGTTGTGGTATCTCACCCATAGAAAGTGAGTCTCAGATAGCCAATCCTCTCACTCAATCTGGCCACCTGGCCTTGCTCCAAAGGAGCCCCCTTCAGGTAGACAATGCCAACACGGCGAAGTGCCAAGAGCCAGGCCAGAGCTGCCTTATCATCGTGGAGAATGTCCTGGAAACTGGCTGTGGGAATATGCAGCGAGGAATCCCAGTAAAGGCGTTCTGCAAAGAGTAGGAGGAGATAGGAGTTGTTTATGTAATCGATCGGTACATACAGTAAATAAACCAATCATAAACCAAAATATGCAAAAGACATGCCAGCTGAGTGCCGACATTTGCAATTTTTGAGACGCATGTATTCCATTGCACTAGATGGACACTGGAGGTTTTGGCAATCCAAAGAAAAGTACACCCACATTCTTCCGCGTTTCGATACAGCTGATAATAAAAAGAACGGAGCGACTCCAACATGGGCACAATACAGGATGACTGACACTTTTTACATTACTAACCAGTGCAGGCAGGAATCTTCTCTCACCTGCCACTCACAACTCCTTTACTTTTGCTCATATTTTCCACCATGTTGGCAACAACGGTACATATTCAGGCCAAGACAGGTTCATCTGCCATGCCAAGGTGAAGGATGCTAAGACAAGCACAAACATGAGCATGCAACGTTTTGAAGTAGGTAATCAATGATGGGCACACAGAAGCCTTACTGAATGCAGCTGACAATTTCCACAAACATCCTTTCCACAAACATCCTATACAACCCCCGGGGGTTGTATAGGATTTCGCTCAAAACTGTAAAATTTGCCACTACATGCAATGGGCTCAGCACCTCAAGATGAGTAAATTCCTGAAATCTGACTGGTTATAGGTCTGATTATGAGACAGACTGTCCGTTAGACAGATGGTTGGTCAGACAGACAGTCTGAGAGTGGAAAAAATCCTCCCACTGCTCTCCACCCAACTGGCTCAACTTCTTTTTCCATGGAGGCTCTTGCCTGTGACTCCTGCAGAAACAGCTGCTAAGCACATTTGGGGGAGGGTGTATGTGTGTGTGTGTATTGAGGAGGTATGAGGGGTTGTTACAACAAAATGTGTGGTGTGATGTACATGGCTCTTTATTTCTTCTTATTTTTTAACAACGGTCAAAACTGATGCGCCACAAAGGGGCAGCAGAATCAAGAATTATAAGGTTGGAAATTGTATGGGGAAGGACCGACAAGCTTCCTGTCTGAATCCAGATCAATGACAGATGAGGTCTCAAAATGTGGATGTGAGAAATCACCCGCGTCAGGTGTTCATGGTAAAGGCCCCATAGATTAATGGCTGTAAGCAACTCAAACTGGCGGAGCGTGCTGACTCATCAGCTTGTTGTTCATTTTCAGCAGACCTGTCTGTGACAGAAACGCACAAAGGAGAAGACAAAGAGACCTCTCACATGTAGCATCAGTCAGAAACACATCGACACTCACAACTCACAAAACTTCCAAGGTGTTGCCACAAACAACAAGTTACTGTCAGGACCCATGTCAGGGTCAAAGACCCCCCGCTTGTTAAAACTTGTCAAGACTGTTGGGATATACTTGTGAGAAAGGTAACGATGCAGTAAACTCCTCAAGTTCCTGAAGGTGACTAAAGAAAACAAAGGCTGAGAGTGAGGAACTGGAGCAAGGGGCAAGTTTGAATGTTTCAATAACCACTCGTGAAACTGGACCTGCATGTCTCGGGTGCGGGAGCTGTTTCAGCTCAGCAGTTTCAGATGCCGCATATAGGAAAGCCACAGCACAAGCTGCAGAGAGTACGGGGAACACCAGAGGAGATTTAGCTGCACTTCGGCTGTAAATAGGATCTTGGTCATTTCTCACGAAGAACTGAACTCTGCACCAACACTGGCCTTTTCCGAGTCATTTCCGACGTGCACATGGCTTGCTTAACTTTAAAAGCTTATCAGGTGAAGACCAGAAGGTTGGGGAGAGTTGGTCCGGAACAAATATGCTAAAGTACAAACAGGTACCCATCACACGTACAGCTATACATTTACTCTATGTCTACTTAACAGTGAACTGAGTGAACTGAAAGCTAAAAAAGAGGGGAAGCTGACTGTTCCACTCTTCATGAAATATTGGGAGGCTGAGAAGTCATGGAAATTTCAGAGACTCCTCTGATGATTAAGGCTTTAAGACTGCCTTAATTGGCAGTGACATTAGCCTGCAGAGAACATACAGTACAAGTGATAGGAACAATCAGAGGGAATGAAGCCAGACCAGCTCTTCAGTTGGTGGTTGGGTAAGAGAGTCCTTCAGCGACTGGGCCGAGCAGTAAGGTTCAGAAGTGACAGCGTCCAGAATGTTCTGCTCTTATTGGCATGTAATGCTCGGCACACTCTTACTCACCAAATGCAAATCACCACACCGATTTCCTGGAACAGCCTGTGCTGCTGCAGAGTCAATCAGAGATTAGTCTCACTCGCTCACATAGGTTCTAGCCACAGCCAACAGTGATACAACACCAGACTGTGTGTGTTTCCTAACATGCATTTGTGTGTGTGTGTGTGAGGAAATGGGGAGAGGGAGAATCGACACGTAAGTGACAGAGGCTTGGGTTTCTCAAAGACGTTTAAATGAAAGTCAATGGGGAGCCTGTGCTTGAGGGGACACATTTGACAGGCTGACAAGATAGAATATGTGCATAATCCCTTTCCTGTTTCCTCTAGCTATTGGTCTGCTGTAGTGACTTTTCCAGACCAAAAAACCTGAAGGCATGGCTCCTGTGGCTGGCAGGCAGCTCATGGCAGTTTGGACATCCCTCTGTGTGCTCTGTTTAAGCTGGAAGGCTGCGTTACTTTCCTCTGCAGCTGGGAGTCCTTTCAAAACTCTGTTATCCAAGGAGCTTTGTTTGACTTAGTTAAGTTTTATCACAGAGCTTGGACTAACTTCCTTCAATGGGTCATCAGTGGAATGTGCAATAGAGAGCTTGGAGACAGAAAAAAATACGCACCCTTTAAAAGGACAATGAGCTCTGCCAACACCAAAATCCACTTTTTTAACATATTATCAGTGTTTAATAAATCAACTAAGAACCGAAGCTTTAAACAGTATTCAGTCCTCAAACTCTATGAGTGTAATGAAGAGAAGGGCGGACAGCCAAAGGGCGCCGGTAACCGAATGTCAGGTACTACCAATGTGCCCCTGGGTCAAGGCATTTCAACCCAACTGCCCCAAGCGGTGTTGTTCTGCTCCCATTCTGGCAACATAGGCAGCAATATTAATGAATTTCCATTGTGACAGATGGATCAA